>NW_015627232.1:1162816-1168018 GCF_001515625.1 Sinocyclocheilus rhinocerous
TGCCGCAGACAGACCAGCAACTGAGAATGCGCTACAATCCTGAAGAGTCATAGGCGAGAAAGCTGTGGAGAATCCGCTCGCCCGGAAGCAACCGCAACTGGTATATTTAAATAAAATTACTGCCGTTTGGCAAATAAATAATTTGACGTACTTATTCCTAACTCTTTAAGCTTTAAGTTACATTTCAAATGACAAGGGATCAACTTATAATCATGTTTATATGAATTATCCCGTGAACTTATTCTCTCAAATGGCCTGGGTATGCGGAGCATTCGCAGCTTATTTGGACAGAACGCCACTGATATATATGACTTTTACATATGTTACATATTATTTTTATTAAGTAACATCTGGTTTAAAATGTCATTAGTCTGGAACACCCCATTAGTGTCACGAATCCGGTCCATGAACTTCCATCTGCTTGCCACCAGAGGTCACCCTGCCACTACTATGGACTCTTGCACCACACCACTGTTGCACTTCACCCGGACTACAGTTCCCATCATCCATTGCACTGATTACACACACACAGTTGATTGCACACAGCACTGATTGCACACAGCTGTCATCAATCACACCTTCCCTATATATACACTCACTCTGATCCCCGTCAAGCTGCCGAGTATTGTATGCGCTTATCGTTAGTTGTGATAGCTACGTTACGGAGCCTTCTTGAAATTTCATAGTCTTAGCCTAGTCTTGCCTTGTCTGATTCCTCGTGTTCTGATCTTTGCCTGTGCACTTTGGATTACCTCTCTCGTCTTGCCCTGTTCGGATACTGTTTGCCCCTGCCTGGACCTTTGCATTGTTCTTGGATTTACCCCTCTAGTCTCGCCCTGTAAATTCTGTTCGCCGATCGTAGACCCACGCTAGCCCTAGGAATATTCTTGTGTCTTGCCCTCTATATACCCGTTGCCATTATCTGACCCTTGCCTGTTTCTAACCATGTCTGTGAATAAAGCCTTGCATTTGGATCCGCACGTCTCATGTCTCGTCAGCCTCGTAACAGTTAGCACCCTGTGCACATTTTTTGTGCTGTTAGTCACACCGAAGAATCCAAGAAAAATTATTTCAATAACGCCCCAACACCCTGATATTGCCACCTTTTCGCACAACAATGTAAACTGCAATCACTAAAATGCTATATAATATAATTAGTGTAATGTAATATAATATAATAACTTTTATTAATTAAAAAAATCTATTAAAATTATGCACAGATGCATGGAACTATTGTATGTTAACAAGACAATGAATTTGATTTCACTGTCAAAAACTGTAAAAAAAAAATTGTTTCTGCTAAATAATAGGTAGGAAATGTAATTTCAGTTACTCTAAAAATTGTGTTTCTGTTAAATAACAGGTAGGTTAGCACATAATTTACAATGAGAATAGAATAGAATGGAACAGAACAGAACTATATAATTTATGATGAAACTCTAACATAGAGCTGCCCAAACTTTGTTCTGTTCTATTCTATTCTATTCTATTCTATTCTATTCTATTATACAGTATTAAATTATATTATATTTTAACTGATTAAAATGTATTTATATTCAATACATTTCAATTCAAAAATAAAACAAATTGAAAAACGGTTCTATTCTCCAATGGCTTGTTTTTGTATCCCTATATGTGACCCTGGACCACAAAACCAGTCATAAGGGTCAATTTTTCGAAATTGAGATTCATATATCATCTGAAAGCTAAATAAATAAGCTTTCTGTTGATGTATGGTTTGTTATGATAGGACAGTATTTGGTCGAGATACAACTATTTGAAAATCGGGAATCTGAGGGTGTTTAACGTTGTCCAAATGAAGTTCTTAGCAAAGATACTACTAATCAAAAATTAAGTTTTGATATATTTACAGTAGGAAATTTACAAAATATCTTCATGGAACATGATCTTTACTTAATATCCTAATGATTTTTGGCATAAAAGAAAAATCTATAATTTTGACCCATACAATGTATTTTTGGCTATTGTTACAAATATACCCCAGCGACTTAAGACTGGTTTTGTGGTCCAGGGTCACATATGGAATGGCAGGCCAAATCAAAGGTCATCACAGGCCAACTGCAGTAAATACAGTAAGAATTGTGTCGCAAATTTCAAAATATTTTTACTTTTCTGCACTACATTCACATAAAATTGACTCAAATCTTCTGAAGTGTTATTTCTTGGATTTCAGGCTACAACACAGAGAAATGAGAGGGTATTTATTTGATTTTTTTGTTTTTTTGGACTATTTGAATACCTCTGGAGAGAAAACACAGCCACGTTGTGAAGGCCACAAAATAATAGGGCTCTAAGATAATTTTTTTTTCTCACTTTTACCATTGCTTTTTTTCTTTATGACAATTAGCACTAAGTGACCTTCTTAAAAAGGTATTTTGTGCTTACCAGTATTTCGAATGCCCCTTTTAACAAAATATATTTGTAAACAACCCACAGAAAAGAACAAGAGACCAGGAACAGCCCTCCAGCTCTTCACCTTCAAAAAAGACAGAGGTCTCAAGTTACTTATTATACCTTCTGCTGTACTTGTAATCAGTGGCGGACTGGGACAGTAAATCAGGCCGGGAATTTGACTCCACCCCAGGCCACCTCTGTTGCTGCAGATTATGTTTCTCCGGATGAGTTTAAAGTAAATACATTCCAGCTTTGAAAAGCTAGCCATGTTTTGGAAGCACAAGTCTATGAGATGCAGTGCAGCATGAATAACAGACTTCTCTTGTAGAGGAGTCAAGTCTATAGCATGGCTTTGGTTTAAAGACCAATTGTGAATGTTGACCTCTACAAACCACAATGAAGTCTATCCCCCACCCTTCCCCCCGTTAAAATTCTTTACTCGCTGTCCAACAATAATATTTCCCCTACAATGGCACTTCTGCAATCTGCAGCTAATTATGTGGAATGAGAAACATGTGTTCAGTGTAGGAAAGGACAAATTTCTCTACAAGTGCCTGCGGTTTGATTTGACGGAAATGACTTCCAGGTAATTAACATATGTTTCGTTTTGAGAGAATGTGTTTGAGTGACTGACTGGATTCTGTGATTAGCATGTGTTCGCGACTTAACACGTGACAAAGCAAACAGAACTTGGGTTCATTTGTCAGTCCTGAATGAGAGAGGAACTCATTATATTAGTTACAAGTGGAGTAAATAGAGAATCAAGTTGTCATGGAAATATGAGCGCTGTTTCCAAACCTAGTAACCTGCTTAGCTGCCTACATAGGGAGGAGCCTTCTAAGAGGCCATGTCCAAAGAACACATTTTTGAGTTTACTAAAATGAGACATGGGGCAGTAGAATAAAGAGACATGTGTAACGCGTGTCGCGTCACGAGTGCAATCCTCACTCTCACCCAGTGACTGATGGAAATAAGTGTGACGTGGGTGCACTATTTCCAGATTTGGACCAGCTAACAGAAGACTAAACTCGCTCATGATACAGGCTCGACAACAAGGAGGAAAGGAAACACAACAGCACTGGATGCGTTAGGAATAGGTAAGATGTATTGAGAAAACAAAACAGCAAAATTCAAAACGGTGTCACAACTTGGGGAAAAAAAAACAGTAACACCATGTCCCAACGATTTAGATTTACACTGTTTTCTTGTGTTGTTGATCCTATTTAGTTCTTTAACTATTATTAGTATTTTTTTTTTTTTGTTAATTCGTTTTTCTTCCTTTGACCTACTTAGGTTCAAACTATTAAAATTAACTACCTAATATGGGTTTATAATTACTCTTCTCCTATTTACTTAATTTGTTCCTAATCAGTTTGTTTATTGTGGAAAATAGTTTTATATTTGATTAGAGATTTTCAATTGATAATTCTTTGGAATACCCTTTTCTTTTTTTTTTGTAAACTACCAGAAAATAGAAAAAGGGTTGAAAAAAATAAAATAATAAAATACAATATAATGTAAGAAAATGGAAATCACAACAAACAGCTTAGAACAACAATTTCAATATAAATTGGAATTTCAGTCAATCTCAGTCCCAGATTAATATTGCTTCCACAAGATCCTTATTCCAGGAACGACTCAGTTCTGAGCAAAACAGTTCAGTCAGGAAAGGGAAAATAATATATACAGTCCTACCACCCTGTTGATTACTTGATACTCCAAGCTCAGTCCTTATATGGGCATGGCTCGCCAGATCCTGCACACAATGACGCTTTTTAACGCGAAGCAGGGACAGTTCAAGTTCAGAATCCTCTGAAATCGCCCAGTGTCCAGAAGAAAGTGAGAAGCATTCAGGGGGTGATAAAAAAGGGAAAGGATAGAGAGAAAAAACGAGAAAAGACAAAAAAAACAAGGCCAGAAATACAATTAGACATTTCTTTGCAAAAAGAAATCATTACAACAGTAGATTTGTACATAAAGCAACATTCAACATATTTAACTCCATCTTTATCTAACACTAACACATTGAAACTGTATAAATGTGCGAAAAACATCTTCATGTGATGCGTTTAGGCCTCATCTGGCCATATCACCTGCGTCACGATTAGCAATTAACTCATAGCTCAATAACACCAAGTAGCAATTAAAATAAAACTCCTAAAATTTCCAAAAGTAGCTTTCAACCTTGAAACATTAGTTATTTGGCACATTCACATAATATTCTTCCCGTTTTGAACAGAAGATTAATTTTTATATGTCTTTATATGTCTTTTACATTCAACATGTATATAACACTACAGCATTTAATATTTGAACACCATTTACCCAACATTCACACAGAAAACCGTCAGTAATTGAGAAATCATTTACTTCATTTTCTAAGAGAATTCGATTTTCAGTTAGAAAGACACGAGAACGGCAAAAACTCTAACTTTAAGAAGTGTATTTTTCCACCTTTGTAGCGTTCACGCTAACATCCACTCGTGGTCACTGACTGATGACGTTCAATCCACGCTTCTATCTCAAAATCTCTATTATTTATCTGATACAACTGTTAGTTATACTTTTTAAATCTTATTTTGCTCTTCTTTTACAGTATCACCTAATCACTGCATCGGGAGCAGATTCACCAGCCGTTTTCCTTCTGGCCAAAGAACATTCTCTCTCCGTCCAGTGTTGCCAGATTGAAAATGTCCAAGTATCGTACCAGAAGCTCAAAATTATCGTATTTGGAAGAAAATTATCGTACACGAGTAAAAACGTACAGAATACAGCTATTTATCTACT
>NW_015627232.1:1168141-1171521 GCF_001515625.1 Sinocyclocheilus rhinocerous
CACGTCTAATTAAATAATGAAACGTATACAATTCAACATCAAATCTATTAAAAAGTTTAACAAAAATGACATGTTTAGGGTCTTTTGAAATGTTCTATTTTTCACCTTGTTTATTGTTAACACATTCTGTGTTTTAATATGTCTAATTATTTGAATGCATAAAAACTACTTTTATTTATAGCCTTATGAAATTTTTTTTTTTTCTTTAGAAATTCTGCGTTGTGTATTTTAATTTTTCTGGTTATCGAATGAAGGCATAACACATTAATTTAATTTATCTTTTAATTAATGAAAATTAAACACATTTTATTTTTTGGCAAACAAAGGGGATTTACAATTAAAATTAAAACATGGAAGAAATATTGTGATTATTCCTTAATAATTTTAGTAGTAGTAGTTGTACGTACATACTACTGAACAATAGCATTTCTGGCAGAAACTATATATTTTTGACTCTCAGAGCAGTTCTGGGGATGTTGTTCATGTATTTATGTCCTATTTAGTGAGAAGGCAGATGCTGAAATCACCGAGCGTATGTGTGTAGTAAACAAAACCGCGTGACATTCATTCAGACCATAGACTATGATTCAGACAGACACAGAACATGCAGGATTTATATTTAAATAGCCTTTTTGCGGCTTAATATTTACAGATACTAGTCCATATCACGATTTAAGTGTAATGACCTTCCTTTGATTAATTCATCCAAACTTTGACAAATTTCGTGACATTCCGCGTTATACAGTAAATTCCGTTGACTGGATTCCGCAATTCCATCAGTGTTTTCCGCATCGCGGAAATCATAGGGCCATAGGCGTACCTTGTGGGAAGGTCCAAACTCCACCTCTGAGTCGCTGTCATCAGAATCCTGCGTGTTGCCAGATGTTGAGGGTCCTGAGGTGTGCACCAACCCATTTAGAGCGTCTGTAATGAGCTGGTTTCATGGCTTTGTTTTGATGAGGTTGACTTTGGAAAAAACACGTTCTGAAATTTCGAAATTATCATACATTATGGGATTTTTTTCATTATTGATTGTACATCGTATAGGTCAAAATTATCGTACAAATACGATAATTATTGTACGTCTGGCAACACTGTCTCCGTCTCTCCTGGCACCACCCATTTAGGCGGGGCTAACTTTCCATTCGTCTAATTGGGCCAATTTTCCACGTTCAATTTTTTGTCAATATCACACACCCCTAATAGTTATGATGGAATAAAGATTTAATTTACAGCATCCTCGTAAATTAAATAAAAACATTAAAACACACACACACACCTGATTAATCATTCTGTGGAAGTTTTAAAAATTTGCTATTTTTTTCTGTGGAGAAGGTACATCGCCCATCTTGCTCTGACCAAAATGACTTGAATGCACCTGACATCACAATTACAACTTCACAGCTAGTAAATACAAACTTCCTAAAAGACTTAAACACACAATTATTTTAACTTGAGTACCGCATTTTTAGTACATTGTGAACGTCGGTCAAACATGATGTCCACCTTGTATGTACACAATAAAGAATAGAAAAGCAGCACAGTGGAATGCAAAAAAAGTGCTCTGTGTGAAGGCAACATCCTAATGGAATCTTATAAGAGACCAAGTTGGAGTGTTCTATAAAGACAGCAACTAACGCCAAAAGCGCTCAGCACAGCTCTGAAGAATACATAAGTGGCAACAAAATTAAAGATGGTTTCATAATTACTGTTATTCTGCTAATTTTCAAGGGTGAAATCCAGTCATTTCAACAGGTATTTGTGCACTCAGGAGTTTCGTGTGAGGTGTGATAAAGTTTAGCACCAACTTTTTCACCCTCAAATTTGCAGTGTTGACTAACAGAAAGCGGCTTGATTTGAATTTCTGTATGATGAGTGCTTCATGCATCACTATTGACAATGGACCTTTTTCCCTGTGTAATTTTGCTGAATATATTACGATACGATTTTTGAAAAGCCTTTACAACTGGGAGTGAGAGCATGTCTTAAAATAGTGGTCTACATAGACAGCTTACTGGATAATCTGGGCAGCAACCTCTGCTAAAGTGATTTTAAAGAATGAACTACTCTGTTGATGATCAAATGAAGAGATGACACTTGTATCAAGGATGTTAAAAGGAGCTTTAGCGTGATGAAACCATCAGCATAACATGCACACCCTCTGTATCTCTCTCTCTTCTATGCGGAGCTAGAAAGATGAATAGCAATAAAGTATTCATTGCATTTTAAGTCAAGCTCTGCAACTGCTGATCTCAAATTACTTTTCCCCCTCACTGAGAAAAAAGTCTTTTCTTCCCGTTTTATTTATTTTAACAGAGAATGTGATGACTATTAGGCTCAATGTTTTGACACCTGACCGTTACAGTAACAGTGTGTGTCTCACTGCAGTCTGTGATGAACCGCTGTGACCCTGTTTGCTGATAATTACATTAATGTATATATAAGGAGAGTTTGGCCAAATAGTGCTTTCTGGTTGTTACATCAAAGGTCAGGGTTAACAGGCTTATCCCAGAGGACTCAAAGATGCTGACGTATTCTCTCTCTGCATTTAATCGTTTTACACACTTTCACAGGCTTACTTGGGTTAAGCCTGAGGCTTTGAGCCTGGGACAAAGAAAATTGTTTTAATGTTATCCATTTCAAGTGGACAGGATATTCTGTCTATCCATCATGAAGAAAATGTTAATCATAGTAGACAACAGAAATGACCTGTCACTCTTATTTTAGAGCTGAGACTTGAGGCTTTTATTCGATTTTGAGTCATGGGGATTTCTATAAACTGTACTGACAACTACACAGGAAAATTTTTTTTCTGTCAGATTAAAATGATTTAAATACCCGTTAAAACAAAATAAATGAGTATGAGAAGCAAAAATGTGCAAAATAAGACTTTCAGAGAATGGGTCTTATAGGCACAAATATATTTTATGTTTAAGACATAAACCTATGTTTTATGCTTAAAATAAAACACAAAAAGAACAGAACAGAACCAAACCAGAACAAACTGAAACAAAACAAAACCAAATTAAACCAGGAAAAAAAAAAAAAAAAAAACATAAGCAAGCAAACAAAGTCAAAAGAATGGGTCTCAGGCACAAATATATATCTTTAAGACAAACTTGTCTTATTCTTAAAATGAAACAAAACAAAACCAAACAAATAAATACATACATGTCACGCTGTTGAGGAAGCACGCAGGAGGCACGAGTAAACGAGAACTGTCTTTAATCAAGGAAACTCAGGAGATAATCCACAATAGGAGCTTGAGCCAACACACGTAGAGAACGAGTAGGACTTTTAAACACAGGGCAATCAGGGGAACACAGGTGACATCAATGGAACACAAACTAAACGAGGACAGGAACATGACCAAATAAGGA
>NW_015627232.1:1171934-1172633 GCF_001515625.1 Sinocyclocheilus rhinocerous
ACCAAGGTGGAGCTGGCGGGAGGAAGGAGCCCAATAGAGCCGGTGGGACGAAGCGACAAGGTGCAGACGGAGGAGGAGTCCTGAGGCGATGGTGGGTCGACGCCCGACCAAGGCGAAGCCGGAGGGACGAGGGAGCCCAGTGGGGCTGGTGGATCGATGGATGATGGTGGACGCGAGGGAGCTAGGAGCCGAGGTGGAGCCGCTGGGTCTATGGGCCGAGGCAGAGTCCAGGCCTCGGAGGCTGAAGGCGGAGGTGAGGGATTCTCCAGCCAAGGTGACACTGGAGGATGACAGACCCGCGGAGCTCGCACCGTAATGATGGTGGGCTGAGGGCGAGCAGATGGGCTGCCAGACGACAGCGGTGGCAGGAGCCGGTGGGAGGGCGGGCAGTGAGCCTCCGGACATTCAGGGCTAAACTCTGGATCGGGAGCCCCCTCTAGGCTGAACACGGGAACAGGATGGTGATCTGGAAGAGCGGACACTTGAGTGCTTCTGGGCACTGGGTCTGGAGTGGATTTGACGAGATCATCCACGGGGCAGGTGGTGGATGGCGACCCATTTCTCGCCAGAGTCCACTCCACGAAACTATCAAGGAATTTCAAGGAAACTCAGGAGATAATCCACAATAGGAGCTTGAGCCAACACACATAGAGAATGAGTAGACCTGACAAACACAAACTGAACAGACTAGGACTTTTA
>NW_015627232.1:1172643-1180788 GCF_001515625.1 Sinocyclocheilus rhinocerous
ACAGGCCCAAAAGTCTGACAACATAAGTAAGCAAGCAAACAAAATCAAAAGAATGGGTCTTAGGCACAAATGTATGTTTTTGTTTAGACATAAACCTATGTTTTATGTTTAAAATAAAACACAAAAAGAACAGAACAGAAGAGAAACAAACCAGAGCAAAAAAAATAAAAAATACCAAAACAACACAAAACCAAACTTAAACAAACAAACAAACAAAAAAACAAGCAAGCAAACAAACAAACAAATAAATAAATGAAAACAGCTCTGGGTTCATTAATATTAAACATCAGAAAATGAGGCTTAAGTCTTAATTCCTTGTAGTAATTTGATTCAGGTAAATGTATCTTTTTAGGATGTACAGCTATGACAAAAATATATATTACTAGATATCACAATTCCAGAATAAGTAAGCAAGCAAACAAAATCAAAAGAATGGGTCTTAGGCACAAATGTATGTTTTTGTTTAGACATAAACCTATGTTTTATGTTTAAAATAAAACACAAAAAGAACAGAACAGAAGATAAACAAACCAGAGCAAAAAAAATAAAAAATACCAAAACAACACAAAACCAAACTTAAACAAACAAACAAAAACAAAAACAAGCAAGCAAACAAACAAACAAATAAATAAATGAAAACAGCTCTGGGTTCATTAATATTAAACATCAGAAAATGAGGCTTAAGTCTTAATTCCTTGTAGTAATTTGATTCAGGTAAATGTATCTTTTTAGGATGTACAGCTATGACAAAAATATACATTACTAGATATCACAATTCCAGAGAAACCCTTCACATCAGGAAATACTCAGCTAGCTTCCTGTTCCCCAATCCACACACACTTATCTTTGGACCATGATGCTTCAGCAGCTCATGTAAGCTGACTGATGGCTTACAGTGAAACACTCATAATGCCAGCATTGGTTAAGCAGGACTGAAATCTGCGTGGCAAAATCGATCTCCTCGTGGCCGTTGATCCCAAATCTGTTGGTAAGCTGTGAGCTCAGGCTGAGCGACTCTCACTACACTGTTTATGAGCCAAGAGAAGATGGGAAAATCAATAGCAACAACTCTAGCTGGATTCATAATCATTTTTGATAGTTTTTCTTCCTCGCATACTTTGTTCCAGGGTTATTCGCAGTCCTCTAGAGTTGAGAAGTCAGCCTGTGCCTGTTTTGCCTCAGCACTGCACTGATTAAATCAACTCATTATTAGTTATCTTACCTGCAAAACACAAACAGATGGACAGATTTTTCTTTCCCCTTGATAAAAGAACTCTGTTAAACACAGAGCCTTAGAGACTACATAAATCATGTCTCTTTTCTCATATGTTGGTGTCGCTGAATCTAAATGTCTGGCTCACTTTCTGTCTCTCTATTCACATCATTTCAGTGTGCTTTATTGGCATAACTGTGGCATAACTGTTCCCCATACAATATTGCCAAAGCATCAACACAAAAACGATACAGTTAGGAATGAAAATGAAAACAGGCATCAGTGAAAATGAGAATACAGACATACATAAACAAACATATCACTAAAATAAGCATGCCTTTCAAATAGAATGATATGAATGTGTCAGATGTGCGATATTAATATACATATTTTACTGCTAGGATTCCATTACCACATTTTCAGATAACTGAGAAAAATGTTGGATAAATAGTGGCGTAAATGTATGGAAACTCTATTTATTATTTTATAGACTATTTATTATTTTATAATTATAATTACCAGTTTTGTTTTTACTCTTAGGCAAAAATGGGCTTTAATATAAAGACGAAATATGTTCTACAAACATTTTTCATGTTTTTGTGTATGTTTGTAAAGAACTTCTCTCTGCTTCATATCTTTGACTTTGAAAAGATCTTCTAAAAGATCAGATATTATGTTCAGTTTAAGGTCTGATAGCTTCTTTCTAATTAAGATGATTTCTAGTTTCATATTCACAATGGTCCAAAACTATTTTTTTCTGTGCTTTTATAATTTTGTTTACCGTGACAATTTTTTATTAGCAGTCTGAGACTGTTCTCTTTATTGTTGTCTCTCTTTCATTAACTCTCTCCATTCTTGTCAACATAAAAGCTTAGGTGAGAAGCAAACTATGCACTTACGGGCTGATTGGAAATCAAAACATGCCTTGTGCAATTGCAATTTCTTGTGCAATAGCCTCTCATCTGCTATCGCACAATGTTTTGAGAATAGCCTTTTGTAATAGAGCAAAAAAGAGTACAGTGTGTATAATTCTGAGGTTCTTAAAAAATAAATTATACATCATAGAGTTAAAGCATGGATCTAGAGTTTAGTCTTTTTATACCATGAAAAATGGACAGCTGGGAAATTATCCTAACTTGGCTTTCTTCCTCCGAGACTCTTTATATGAGTTTCACAGTCTTATTTAGAAATGCACCATGTACTGCACACAAACAGAAAAAGCCAAAATGAGTATGTGGGTTTTACTAAAAGATTTCTTTGTTTCTATGACTATTCAAAGCAGATGCAGATGCAGATGCACTCAAAACGACACAATTATTGCCTATGTTAATGAGCTGTCCTCGTGTCAACAACTTCTGTTCTAAATTAATTACTCAGTGGTGAGGTGTTTGTGGCTAATCATTCTAATTAAGAGGCTCTGCACGATTTAAGCAGGTACCCATGTTTATCAGGGTGTTATTGAATCAGTGTCTCCTCATTTATTTGCATCTTTAAACACCATGAGCATCATGTCTTAGAGTTTGGCCTGCTGCATTCATAGATCATCTGGTTTGAGGTCTAAGCATCGTTCAATAGCTACTTGTGACTGACGTGCTACATAGTACAGGCTACCGGAGCAGATTTGTAACTGACATTGGAGGAAGAGGAGGAGGAGGAAGAGATTTATAGGCACTCATCTAGCCCACGCTCACTCAAATCTCATTAGTTAACTCTACTGAAGTGTGGAAACTGTTGCAGGGTCACATTTCATGTAAAATCAATATCATAAATATCTTTATTAAAGATATATGATATTTCAGCTGTAATTAGTTATGGTTACATGCTGGCAGCATCACAACTGGAATGGAACAACGTATAGGACATGATTGTGCTTTACTTCCTACTGCGTTTCAAATCAAATTAGTTTGTTTTTAATAGTAAAAT
The DNA here is from genome assembly GCF_001515625.1 of Sinocyclocheilus rhinocerous. Lineage (NCBI taxonomy): Eukaryota > Metazoa > Chordata > Actinopteri > Cypriniformes > Cyprinidae > Sinocyclocheilus > Sinocyclocheilus rhinocerous. The sequence continues at coordinate 1,175,780 of NW_015627232.1, forward strand.
TGTAATAGTTTTTAAAATATATAGCTATTACTATAAGAGTAAAGTGGTCATTATCAAAATCCTCTTATAAATTAAATTCGCAGTCCTTGTGGAATTAAAGTGTCATCAAAGCACAGAGAATACACACGAGAATACTTTTTGTACGCAAAGAAAACAAAAATAACGACTTTATTCAACAATTTGTCTCCTCCGCGTCACCCTGGTGCCATTTTGGAGAGTATCCACTGAACGTAAACTGCGTATGATTCTGTGTCAGCTGTGTCACGCGGATATGTTGTTTTCGTTCAAATCAAAGCGTAAGCAACGTTGTTTTCATTGCGTACAAAAAGTATTCTCGTAGCTTCGTAAAATTACGGTTGAACCCCTGATGTCACATGGATTATTTTACCGATCTCCTTGCTACGTTTCTGGACCTTGATCGTGGTAGTACCCTTGCTGTCTATGGGAGGGTCAGAGAGCTCTCGGAATTCATCAAAAATATCTTAATTTGTGTTCCGAAGATGAACGGAGGTCTTACGGGTTTAGAACGACATGAGGGTGAGTAATTAATGACAGAATTTTCATTTTTGGGTGAACTAACCCTGTAATCTTACACATGCGAACATGCATAAATCATAATAAACGCTCACTGAGATGATATCACGAGACAACATCATAAAGTTCGTATGCTATTCTTCTGGCATGATCATTTTATTAGCAAAATATCCAGAACAAAAATTGCAAGTACATTTTCTGTCATCTTTGCAGTAGTGTAATATAACAATTGTACAAATTAACAGTTACACAGACTTTTACTGTATCTTTAGCAAGACTGTGCAAATAAAACCAGCCTTTTCAAATGAACCCACTTTGTAGAGCATCTTCAAAAAGCTCAGTTTTCGCAGGTTTGCATTAATTGTTACACTTTTTGTATAGCTGCATTAACAGTAGTTTGGCAGTTTTGACTGAGAAATGCAAGAAATAATGAAATTAACCATGATTCATTGTTTTAATCTTCTGTTCAGGCAAATTTTTAATTTAAGTTGTAATTTCTATTTTATAGCTATAACAAAGTAGGGAAAAAAATCCAAGTACCCTCTTGAGTTCACATGCCAAATCAGTGTTTTATACAGAATCTAATATCTTCCTCAAAACCAGTGCAATAAAAAGTGTGAGTCGTTCAATGATTTCAGATAATCTTATGTTTAAGTCCTCTGCTCTTAAATCTTATGGGATATATTCAATTATCAATCATTGCATGAAGTCAAAATATCACATTTCAGTTTTTTACAGCACGTACACGTTGCGATATTCCAATAAAACAGGAATTAGCTGTTTAGAATAAACTGACCGATGATGAAGGTGGATGAGATATTCAAGGCATCAGCAATTGTCTGAGAATGGCTCCGCTAATGTGCTAGTCCAGCTAATCACTGGCCTTATGCTCATTCAAATATAAAAACCCTTTGCCAAAACAGCCCGATCCAATTTAAACAGCAGGCACGTCCGTTCTATCAAGACACTGAAACATCGCTAGGATAAAAGATGGACCATAATGGGCGCTCAAAGTAATGTTGGCCAATCAATGCCGTTTCATCACAAATGGCTTTTTATTCTATCTTCACAGGAAGGAGTCGCACACAGAGGTGTGAATTATGAATGATTTTGATTAAATGCAGCTGCAGCGTATGCAAGCGTGTGTTTGCGTGACTTGATTTGAATGGTTTGCAAAGTGATACTGTCGGATGCAGTGTGCGAAGGGTTCCAAGCTGTGAGAAATACATCAGCATTTTCTCTTATCAGCTCAGACACACAGACAGCACACGCAAAAACACAAACACACACAACCGCAAAACGCTTGCATTTGAAAATGTCTATTAACATTTGTATTTGTGTTCACTTTCTCCAGAAAACACATCATTTGTAGCACTGTGTTATGAATAATCATATGCCATAGTCATAATCTTATGTCAGATATAACCACATTTCAAACTAGTATCACTCTGTATTGCAAAGTTCCATGAATATTAACAGATATAACGGCGGGATTCTGAAAATAAAAAATAAATTTAAAAAAGTAATAATGAAAGCTAAAGAGAAAAGAGGAAATCAAAAACGATTTTAAACAATGCCATGTAGTCTCTCAGAAGTGCTGACATTTGCACACAGGACCTCAAGTATTATACTTTTTTTTTTAATTAAAGGTTGTTTATTGGTATATGGTTCCATGGAGAACCTTAAACATCAATGGAAACTTTTCATTCCACAAAATGTTCTTTACAGCGGAAAAAGGTTCTTTAGATTATTAAAATGTTCTTCACACACACATACACACACAATAAAAAATAAAGAATTAAAGAAGTGAAATGTTCTTTGAGGAACCCAAAATGGCATTGCTGCAAAAACCTCATTTTGGAAATTGTATTTTTAAGAGTGTATTGAAGTGTTTACAAATTTTATTTCTGGAATACTTGATTCTGACTGGTCAATTGCTGCATTGGTCATTAAAATATTTGCATACCTTTTCCATACCAACAAACACAAGAATAGCTAAAGGAAGCCAAAAAAGGAAAATTCGATCATTATTTATCCACCCTCATGTCATTCCAAAATTGTTTGACTTTCTTCTGTTGAACATGAAAGATGATATTTTAAGAAATGTCTCTGTGTTTTTTGTCCATACAATGTAAATCAATGGGCTCTAATGTTGTTTGGTTCCCAACATTCAAAATATATTTTTTATGGGTGTGTTTAACAGAAGAAAGAAAGTGATATGGGTTTAGAGGGACATAAGGAAGAATTGTCATTTTTTAACAGCATCTTTACAGCAACAGCTTCTGTACATTTCAAAAAGATCACATGATGTTCCACACTGGATGTGCGTATCCTAAGTTTTAAACTTAAATTTTACATTTTAAAAACAATGATGAAATCATGTTTGCTACTAATTTCAGAAGAGTTGTTCATTATTCTTTTCTACATATTTTTGTGTGCAAGAACTAACATCGTAAAATCGGAACACGAAGTGTGAAGACCGCAGCTGAATTTAGCATTTAACAGCTGTGTTTCAAACGGAGCATCTCTCAACACACTGCCCTTTCATTTTAATTAGAACTAATGCTTTGACGGCTTCCTAAAGGATTCCTCTTATTTATACTGCAAATATGTTATTCAGTAAAGGGATGTCTCTTTGCATGCCTTAATTTGTAGAGTTTCCTGGCAACTTTCAATGCCAATTTGATTAAGAATAATAACCAAAACTTCAAAAAGTTTGAACATTGGCTTGACAAAGCCTTGTCTGGAAGTTTAAAACATATAGTTTATATAGACATCTAACTCATTATTTGTAGGCAGTCGCTAAGGTGTTCTGAGTGGTTGCTAGGGAGTTCTGCATAGTATCTAAGTGGTTAGTAGATAGTGATTCAGATCTGATATTTAATGTTAAGCCAACATATTCAGAACTAATTAGAACTGTTGACCAGTTGCAAAGATAATAAAAAGGTATTCAAAAGTGATTTTTATAAACATACTTTTATTGTACTTAAAATTCTATTTTTTGACTGGGAGTAATCTCTTTCTAATTGCAAAACCGATTTAATGGAGGTTGTCGGCAGGTCATAAAATAAAAGTGACAGAATATAAAGCAAAGTAATAATGCAAAATAATGTAAAGAAAGAAAGACAATAAGGCAATTCTCACATTAACTCATTATTGCAAATTAATATAAACTCAAATAAGAATTGTAATGCTTCTTCAGCCTCTCCAGCAATATAGTTTTCAAAAGGTTAAATTATGATGAAAATAGCATATCTACATTCTCATATGCTAGTCAGACTTAGAGAGTGTTGTGAATTAAATTAGACTACTAGTAGTGAGAATGCTTAGTGTTTAAGTCATTGTTCTCAATAATAACAACAGAAAGTTTATATAGTCATTTTTTGTGCTGTTCCCCTTTAAGAACATTGCCCATAATGCTGTTCAGTTATGAGAGTGCACTAGAAGGATGAGAATTTACTATGTGTGTGCACCGCAGAAAGTAAACTCACCCCTGTAAAAAAAACACCTGCGAAACTTCAGTAAAGCAGTTCCTTTGCTTTTAATTCAAGTCATCACTACTGGTCATTATTGCTACGACAGAGAGGTTATCCTAAAAACATCCTAAAATTTTGGACAAAATTTGCCTTTACTTCAAATGAACTATCAAATTATTTTATAAAGTTGAAGCTGAAGTTTTTTTGCACCACATTGTACAATGCTACTTACGCCATTGACTAAGTATGTATACTAAAAACCTGAAATTTGTTAGAACAACAGCACAAAAAATGTATCAAAGCAGCAGCAGGTCTAAATTAAAGAGGTGTTAAATTATGCTCTTTTCTTTTTGATATTTCACTTTTATATCACCCATGAACTCCATATAGGATCAAGTCCCAGCTAAGGGCTGTTGGCACTTTTTTTTTTTTTTTTTTTTTTGGTGTTTTTTTTTTTTTTTTATTTTTAAAAAAAAGTGACACGCCCAGATCTCTCTCTCTCTCTCTCTCTCACTCCCTGTCTTTCACTGGCCAGGAGCCAGATGTCTGCTCTTCGAATTAACGAAAATAGCAGCTAGCTTTATTGACTTTTGCATTAAATTATAAACCATACAGCTGTAATCTTAACAGCACATCATCACACAGCAATTAAAGCTGTGATTTAAAGTGTTAGGAATCACAAATTAGTTGAATAACAAGACTTCCAAGGTACAAAGCCTACTTTTGTGTTGCGTTAGCATATACCTCTCACGACTCTCACAAAAAGGTTTTGGCACTGTTGCGTCCGGCAAGACCATGTGGCACTGGCACCTTTGAATAAACCTGACTATAGCACAGAGTGTGTTAGTCTTGACCTTCAAGCCTACAAGAAAGTCTGAAGAAAGCAACATGTACTGTGATATTGCACTAGTTAATAGACCAGTCATAAATAGTCTGCAAAGAAAACTTTAACAGAATAATAAGAAAATAACACTATAAGTCCTATAGTATATATATATA
>NW_015627232.1:1181026-1182796 GCF_001515625.1 Sinocyclocheilus rhinocerous
TTGGGAGGCTTTATTGACTTTTGCATTAAATTATAAACCATACAGCTGTAATCTTAACAGCACATCATCACACAGCAATTAAAGCTGTGATTTAAAGTGTTAGGAATCACAAATTAGTTGAATAACAAGACTTCCAAGGTACAAAGCCTACTTTTGTGTTGCATTAGCATATACCTCTCACGACTCTCACAAAAAGGTTTTGGCACTGTTGCGTCCGGCAAGACCATGTGGCAATGGCACCTTTGAATAAACCTGACTATAGCACAGAGTGTGTTAGTCTTGACCTTCAAGCCTACAAAGAAAGTCTGAAGAAAGCAACATGTACTGTGATATTGCACTAGTTAATAGACCAGTCATAAATAGTCTGCAAAGAAAACTTTAACAGAATAATAAGAAAATAACACTATAAGTCCTATAGTATATATATATACAGTATATATAGTCCTATAACATAAGTCCTTGATGATTTCTGTAGACAAAACACATATCACCAGAACAGACGATTCTTGGGTTTTGAACCCTTCTGCTGGCGTTTTGGTAAGTGCCACTTGCTTACCCTGTCCGCAGACCCGTGATCAATCAGTATTCAGCACATAGGTACTCAGCACAATGACAACTGCTAAATGTCACAAAATATCACAATTCAATACATAGGGCTTGAGCAAAATATCACTGTTCTTTTTCCCAACGCTGATGCTCTTTAGATTCTCGCCACAAAACCTGCATTTTGTGGACAAGTGGCCATCAATGGCTTTGTATTGTTCTGAATGCGGGGCCTTCATTTGGATTAAAGCACACGGTTGTGGTTAGTGGGTTTTTAAATGAAAGGCACTATTATTTCTGTTGGTAGGGGTGGAACATGGGACCAGCAGGTAGACATAGACAAATATGGACAAAAGCAACTCTGGCAATCTCCTGCAATTAAATCCTAAACTGTTGCTCCCTGCAATTAAAACCAGCCTCTGCTGTTAAGAATAACACGCAAAAAGCATGAGATGGATAAGAATGAAAGAGAGATAGAAATCATTCTCAAAGACCTCTGCTTTTTATGTGAGATACATTGATTTATATGATGTTGTGAACAATTACATCATAATTAATAATACTTATTTAATAATAATAATAATAATAATAATAATAATAATAATAATAAAAATTAGAGGATTAGTCCATCCAAAAATTTACATTCTTTCATCATTTAATCACCATATTTATTTATTTAGTTAGTTAGTTAGTTAGTTATTTAGTTAGTTAGTTATCCATCCATCCACCCTTTGGAATAAGATATTACACCAAAACTGTTTGGTTATCAACATTCTTCAAAATATATATATATTTTTTTTAATAATAATAAAAATTAGAGGATTAGTCCATCCAAAAATGTACATTCTTTCATCATTTAATCACCCTATTTATTTATTTAGTTAGTTAGTTAGTTAGTTAGTTAGTTATCCATCCATCCATCCATCCATCCATCCATCCGTTGGAATAAGATATTACACCAAAACTGTTTGGTTATCAACATTCTTCAAAATATATATATATTTTTTTGTGTGTGTACCACAGGATGAAAAAGGTTGGAACGACATGAGTATGAGTAAATTATGACATAAATACAATTTTTGGGTGAACTAACCCTTTAACCTCATGGTGCTTCAAGTACACTGCATAACTGTGCAACACAAAATAACTTTTTATTTTTTGAAGAAGAAGAAGAAGAATCTTCACATAAATAGTTCAAAGTAAAAAAAAAAAAAAAAGAAAAAAAAT
>NW_015627232.1:1182843-1186483 GCF_001515625.1 Sinocyclocheilus rhinocerous
AAAAAATCCTGATAAAAGGGCTTCATATGACATATATCCTATATTCCATGTCTTCTAAAGATAATCTTCCCATCCATTGAGCTGTGAACTGCTGTGTGAACAAATTGTTCTTTTAAATTGGTTGTTTTTTTCAGGCATGTGATCAGCTAAGGACACAAAAAGAAAGAAAACCGATCTTTTTTTTTTGTAATCTGTTGCTTTTATTTTGGCAGAAAACTGCTAAGAGACCTTAAAGCTTCTCCTTTGTTGACAACAGATTTATAAAATTTTTTAAATATTTATACAGATTTATTCTCATTACAAATTTAAGATGAAGGCAGGTGAATGCCCAAACTCACAGCACTTGCAGAGATGGAGCTGGATGGATCATGAGCTGCTCGCGTGTTAAAGAACACAGTGCTGCGCTCCACTAACAATTTTGCTGGCATTTGTCTGTTGGTGAGTGTTAAAGATATGCTAATCAAAATGCTAATTCTGTATTTTAAATGTATTTTGAAAACACAGCAATATATCAATATTTTTTATTTTATTTTTTTTTTTTTATTAAATTTTTTATATGAAAAATATGAAGAAAAAAAAGCATCCCTGTTTTTGAGCTAGTTGATCTGATTTCCAAATCAAACAATTGATCAATCGAATGAATTACTCTCCAACTAATCAGTTCTCTAAACTTACTGAAGGGGAACATTATCAGTAAATAATGCCTTCAATGTCAATATGTTTTTCACACAAAGCTTTTATATGACTTTAGAAGCCAAATACAGTTTTTTTTTTCATATTTTTGCTCACCTGTAAATTGACACCGCAAACAATTATTTTATGGAAAAGCAGCATGAAGATTAAAAAAAGGGGAAACAATAAGAAAAAGAGAGTGAGTAAATGATTTGAACTATTCCTTTAAGTCTTATTATTTAGCATGCTGTAGGACATGTATGATTATTGTCATTTCACTGTTGCAGTTTTTTCTGTTAGTGGAGGGATGGACTCAGTTCATATCAGCATGAAGTTCAAAGCCAAGGCCAGTGGACCGCTTTTCCATGCAAGGCTTTGATCTTCCTCTGTTCTTTTTTCCTCTAAAGTGAAATATCGCCTTTGACTCATCTGCCCAGAGGCATCATTGATTATACCGTGCACTTGACCCAAATGAGCAATGCAGTCAAACAGATCGACAAAGAGACGCCACGGTCAGCAAGTCCGAGGCTTCCTCCGTCTGCATTCAGTGTGGCATGTCATCAGCGTGATTAAACGCAGCAAATAATCTTTCATTTCATTTTGCACATACAAACTATTAAAGCATTAAATTAAAATGGCCACCGGTGCTGTTTCATAATTAAGAAGGACATGGTATGGGAGGTAAAAACAGTGATGCAAAACGAGCAGAAATTCAGATCTGTGGTAAAAAAAAACAAACACCTGCTCCAGCTCTTCTTGTTAATAAAAAACAATGTCAAAAGATACCTTAACTCAACAAATCCAAGTCCCCGGCTAGCACAGCTCTGTTGTTGAAAGTCTATTGTGCTCTTCAATCTGCCTGACGCAATCAGCCTTGTTCAAGGAGATTTGGGAGAACCATTGATTTCTAACAGAGAAGCAGCCCACAATGGCCTTTTGTAGAAAATGATCATTTTCAGATTTTCTGAGGCGGTACAGGTTTGCAAGGAATGGGTTTATGGGCATGTCTTATCCCCTCTGAAGCTCCTATCTGAGGAATGAAAAAAAGATGATTTAGTATATAAATAAATAAAACGATAACAAGCTGAAGGGCTTCGTCCATGCTGATCATGGATTAAAAAAAAACCACACACACACAAAAAAACTGTGTTTTAATAGCTGTTGTTGACCTCAGCTGCACCACCACTTTAGACTCACGCAAGAGGTTTATCTTTAATCAAACTTAATCTGACTGGCTGATCTGGGAAACTTTAATCTGATTGGCTGGCATTCCACAACTTCTGAGAGTAAGCGCAAACAGGTGTTTTATCAACCAGTAAGGAAACAAAAAGTTTTGTTTACACGATACCAGGATGATACAATAAGTGCTTTTCATGATGATGAAATAATCAGTGGAATTAGCAAAGTATAGCAAGTAAACTAGATCTCATGAGCAGAATTGGTGCATTCTGTTATTATTTTAAAAATCAATGTGTGAGAAATAGTTTGTCCTGTCAATATAACAGTGCCTACAATAAAGACATATTTTTTTAAAATCTAGTTTAAAACACAGAAATGTAGTTCTTATTGGTTTCATATGTGTATATTTACACACACACAAACATATATATATATATATATATATATATATATATATGTGTGTGTGTGTGTGTGTGTGTGTGTGTGTGTATATATATATATATATATATAAGCAATATCACACGAGTAGACGTGAGATATCGCTGTATAGCGGCACGGCTGTGATTTGGCCATAGGTAATCACAGCGTGCTGATAAACAGCCATATCTCACGTCTGAGCTTTTTTCCTTAGCGGTTAAACAGGTTGTTTTTGAAAGTCGGTGCTTGAAATAAAGCCTGTTATTTCATTGATATTTATTGATGACTGCAGTGGTAATATTTTAATTATAGGCCTATAAGTCATTGTATAATAGACCTGTTTTAAAAGACTTTTTTTTTTTGAGGAGTAAATAGCCTAATTTTTTGTTATCCTCACAGCGTGTCAGTTATGCGGTAATTATTGCGTGGGGAAATTAATTGTATTTTTAATTTAATAATAAAAGTAACTTTTATAACTTCATAATAATTATAGGCCTAATAAAATAATAATGCAACAGGCCTACATTAATTGGAAATGCCAAATCATCTTAAAGGGGTCATATGATGCTGCTAAAAATAACATTATTTTGTGTATTTGGTGTAATGAAATGTGTTTATGCGGTTTAAGGTTCAAAAAACACATTATTTTCCACATACTGTACATTATTGTTTCTCCTCTATGCCCCGCATTTCTGAAATGCGTAGATTTTTACAAAGCTCATCGGTCTGAAAAAGCAAGGTGTGCTGTGATTGGCCAGCTATCCAATGCGTTGTGATTGGCCGAATTCCTCAAACGTGTGACGGAAATGTTACGTCCCTTACCATGTTGCATCCAGTGGGGACATAATTACTGATTATAATGACTTATACTGTCTTTTTACGCTTTGCGTTTCTTTGCGCCTCATAAACATAAAATCATGTCTGCATTTGTGATCGGAGAAATGACAAACAACAAGCACTACTCTACACTGCTCAAAACTCGCGTTTGAATCGTCAGTGGCAAATCCTTTAAATATGAAAACGTATTTACAGTCTATGAGTCAGAACAGCCGGCATTGTAGTCTACTCTGCCAGGAAACAGTCCTCCATAAAATGTGCAGCACACATCTGAATTTTTGGGTTGAACTGTTCTAAAACGGTGTCGTAAATACAACTTAACCACTGATTTCTAGTCGTGTCCTCTTTTGGAAGGCCAACAAAGTAGTTTCGCTTTCACAACGAAAAAGCAGAGGCGGCTGCCTAGCGTGAGCGGAATCCCCGGCTTAGCGTGAGCACAGATCAGCTCTAGGCATGACGAAGCAGATATCGTCCTCTTTTGGAAGACCAAACAAAGTAGTTTCACAACGAAACACAGCGTCACACACGGAGGGCT
>NW_015627232.1:1186621-1198245 GCF_001515625.1 Sinocyclocheilus rhinocerous
TCTATCGTCGATACAAGATCATCGTCTTTCGACGCACCCCAGCAAGAGGAGGTTATCACGGGACAGAGAGCTCGTTGCTTGTTACGTCCTTGGGGCTGCCTTCCCAGACAAGCAGCTGACTTCGCGCCAGATCTGTTTTAAAACCGGCAAATCCGCGTTACAGTCACATCCGTTTCAGTGCTGTAACACGCGTTGTGCGGATCTGGACCAGAACTTCAGATGGGTCTGGGCCAGATCTGGCTATCTGGGTTGAGTGCAGTGGCACTGAGAACATTATATTTCACACACTTAAAGCTCTTTTATTTTCCAAACGTAATGGAATTAGTCCAACGAATCATTCAGTTTGTAATGCGTACCGAACTGAAAGCCTCGTACCGAACTGTTCAATACGAATATGTGTATCATTACACCCCTAGTGAAAACCATCTGTTATCCACAGTATTGTGATTATTTTAAATACAGAAAGCAATCAAAGATCATTCTCTTTATTATCGCTGCAGTCTATCTGTGATTTGATTTCTGCATTTTCGACAAAACTCCTCTTATAATCAATGACAGAGTTTACACTGCTTAACGAGTCTGTTATTTACATCTTTTTCACTATGTTAGTTATGATGAAAGTATATGTGATATTGCAGAAAGTATGTTGCATCGTGCTCAGTAGGCATGACTGTCTTTGGCTACAGTTTAGTACTGCAGCCTTTGATGCAACAGGAATGTTTGCAAATATAATGATATAATCAACACTTCACACGATTAGTTCATCTTCGTAAATAGTAAAAACGCAGTAAAAGTTTTCGAGAGAGTTCCACACTGTAATGCTCATTACATATGCAAAGATGCTAGCCAATCATAGCAGTGGGTGTTTACACTGAAGTCTCAGCAGACACGCCCTTCCAACAGAGCGTTTAAATCAGAGGCATAGAAAATGACTATTTATATCTAAGTTATAATTTTGATGAAAAAAAAACTATACTAAGATTATAAGTGCACCTCAGGAAAAATGCTTTTAATGACCCCTTAGTTTCACTGCATTTTAACTGAAGCGTTTTCAACGCATTGCATTTCAGCCTTTTAATTCAGCCATTTTAATGAGAAATAGAAATATTCATCAAAGAGGCGTACTCAAGTCATTGTAAGTATGAGTAGCCTCATTATGCCTGCATTTCTGAACCAGTAAAAAAAAGTGTCAGTGTCATGTCATTGACCCTTCTGTAAAACTGTTTGCAGAGACTGCCATATTATCGGTTAAATGATTTTTTCCCACGCAGGCTATTAATGTGCTATTAGCTATTTCAGACAAAGCCACCACTGAGTGGCATGTTAAAACAAAACAAACTATGGTTGGTCATTATATATGGCAGTATATGGTTAGTCTCTGTCTGAGTAGAAGGGTCTTGCCCTGCAATGTTGATTGAATGCTCTTTTTGCCTTATGAACCAACTTATGAATCGAGTTCAGCTACTTCGTTCTTTTCATTCTTGAGTTTTGTTTAAAGTTGAATTTGAATATGTGTTACATACAATTTAAATCATTACACATTATAATTAATTCAAAATTATAATGAACTTCATTTCCTGGGACAAAAAGCTGTCAGAGACTTCTGTATAGGGCACTTCACCATGTGTAATTTAAAGTTAACAGAAACATTTAAGTGTTTTTTCCCCTTTCTGCTTGGAAATCTTGTGATTACACAGTCAGTTGAGAGGATCTAATTGCACTGAAAGATGCCTGTGAGCGGTGAGGAAAAAAACCTATTAGCATATTTGAAAAGTCTGCACATAACGATGCAAATTCCCTTTGAATTTTAGAGACGACAGGCAGGCTGAACGTACTGTGCAATTATATCTTATTACCATACAGACCAGCATGCAATGCTCTTCATCCACCTGCCACCCACTATCCCACTCCCACAGCCCAGTGACAAACACTCTCATACAACCACTTACTCACACACACCACCTTCTACATGCAGGATCTTCAGAAATTATTTAATCCAAGTCTCTATTAACAATGGAATAGAGGATGAATATATTTAATATTTCTAAAGAACTGCCCTACATACAGTACTTTTAAAAGAATAAAAAAGGAAGATTTTCAGTAAATTTTAGGACTTTTTTCAAATAAAAACTGCATGTAGAAAAAAGCACACAGGTTTGTAACGGCATGAGGGTGAGTATCATTTTTAGATGAACTGCCACTTTAAAGGAATAGTTCACCCAAAAATTTAATATTTGCTGAAAATGTACTCAACCTCAGTCTATCTAAAATAAAGATAAAAGTTTAAAAGTTAAAGAAAAAAAGTTTGTTTCTTCATTGCAAGATTTGGAGAAATTTAGCATTACATCACTTCCTCACCAATGGATCCTCTGCAGTTAATGGGTGCCGTCAAAATGAAAGTCCAAACAGCTTATAAAAATAATAATCCACAAGTAATCCACACGACTCCAGTCCATCAATTAACATATTGTGAAGTGAAAAGCTGTGTGTCTGTCAGAACAAATCCATCATTAAGGTATTTTAACTTTCCGTGGCTTTCTCCAGTGCCTTGTTGTCATCTCACATCAAAATCCACCAATATATTTATTTAAAACGGTTATTGCTTGTAAATGGTAGTTGATCTGTGCATATTTCTTTCCTGATTCACACAAGTTGTTATTTTCACCAGAGAAAGCAACATTATGGATAAGAGCTGGAGCAATGGTTTGAAATTATAATATATCATAATGAGAAATTTATTATAAACTTGCAGCATTTCAATTCACAAGACATTAATTGGTGGACCGGAGAGGTGTGGATTATACTTTATTATTGTGATGCCTTTATCATCTGTTTAGACTCTAATTCTGACGGCACCCATTCACTGCAGAGGATCCATTGGTGAGCAGGTGATGTAATGCTTCATTTCTCCAAGTCTGTTCCAATTAAGAAACAAACTCATCTACAATTCGGATGGCATGAGGGTGAGTTTTTTTTTTTTCCATTTTTTGGTGAACTAATTAAGAGATTGTTATAACAGTTAGCAATGAGCACAATATTCTTTAGCCCGTTGCAAAAGAAAATTTGATTGAAAATGCTTTCATACAAGGTTACTGGAGAACTCCCAACCTTGTAATCCTCACCGTAGGCTGTGTGCGTGCTTCCCCTCTCTCTCTAGTGTTAAACACACACATACACACTTACGCTAACTGACATCCTCTCATACTCGACATCTTGACTTGCAGCAGTCTTCGCTGCATTGACTCACTGTAATCTATTTCTCAGCAGGTCTCTGACACAGTCTGATCAGCTCTGGTACTCCACACATCCAGGCACAGTCCACTGCTCTCAGGAGAACATATGTCTTCTTAAATGACAAAAGCACTGCATCAAGATGAAGCCATTAGAACAAGTTGCTAGAAATCACCACTGCTCCCCATAACGTTAATCTTAAAATCTTAATTATATGGATGGAAGGAGAGAGAGAGATTTTAATACAGAAAGTTTTTCTGCAAAGGTCCATCTTCCAGTGAAAATATTTCAACCTTCAGGGTTTGCTTTATTTAACAAGCATTTAGTTTTGATACTCTGTATAAATAAATAATATTTTCATTATTTTGGATGTTAAAGCTATGCCATGTTATGCATATCCCACTTGAATGTGTGACATGTCGTAATAACAAATGCCCGACTCGGAGGTACGAGTTTCCAAGGTGCACTTGAAGGAAGCATAATTACCTGACACTTCTGGGAACTATCAAGGAGGTCACAATGAACACAGACATGACATGAACTAGAAACTGAACTACAAAAATAAAAGGACAACACTAATCATGACAAAAGGCCTATGAACAAAACGACCCAAAAGTTTTCCAACTCATTAGAATTATACAACAATTAGTTCCGGTCCTTGAATCGGATTGGCTGAATGGCATTCCTAGAGGGCTAATATGCAGTCCTAAAGCACTTTTCACTGTTTGTATCACTCCACTGTGCAAAACTTTTAATTTATATCGTATACATCTATTTAAAGGGGAAAATGTATAACTATTGGATTATATACATTTTAATTTAATTAAAACAGTACTTTTCTGGTGAAAAAATCTATGAGGGTCTGTAAGTTAATGCATTAAACCTACATAAATGTACATTAAAAAATGTGGTTACCCTTTACAATAAGATCTCAGTAATTAATGTTAGCTAATGTATTAATTACATTTATTATATTATTTATCGTTATTAAATGTTAGCTAATAAAAATATACCTGTTCATTGTTAATTCATGTTAGCTCAAGTCCATTAAATACTATTAACAGACTAAAAAGATAAACAGATAATGTATTATTAATTGTTGAAATTAACATTAAGATAAGAAATGCTTTAGATTTTTCATTTATAGTTCATGTTTACTAGTTAACTAATGTTATCAAATGTAATGCCTCACATAAAATGTTGCATATGGACTTCTGCTCACAGGCTCAAATTGGCAAATCAATCAATCAAGCATTTATTTATGATGTATGTATGTATGTATGTATGTATGCATGCATGCATAACACTTGCATGAACTTTTTTAACAAACCAGTTCACTAAAATGAATCAGACTTTGCAGCACTTCATATAATCAATTAATTCATTCAAAAATGAATGAATGTGATGTAGCGTTTTGTTAACATAAACTGCTACTTGTTGGAAAACGGAACTTATTATTGTTACTGGAAATTGGAAAAAAAATGTAGTTAAAAAAAAGTTAGAAAGCGGATATGAGTAAAAAACAAAAGAGGTTTTCTACTTTTAGTTAGTTATTCCTCAACTCTTCATCGAAAATATCTAGGCCTTACATTTAAAAAATGAATCTCAATGTTAATGCATCCAGAATGATTCTTCAATTTTCTAAATCTCTTTTACTAAAAAGAAAATTAAAGTGAAGTTGTACTAAAAAGAGAAATAAAAATCAGAGGTCTTGCCCTGGTACAAGGCCATTATCAGGCTCTCACAGTACCATTTTGGCTTCTCTTATGCTCTGTATCATTTTCCTTTCACAGCTTGGTGCAATTTAATACTGCCCATTTTCCTGCTACTGCTGGGAGACAAAAAAAAGTCTTTAAGAAAAAAGAGGGTCTATTTTTATTACACATAACCTTTTTTCCCTCACAAATCTAAACATGGCTCATTAAAAATTGTTATTTCCCTAGAGATGTCCTTAGAAAAATGAGCAAAAAAGCTTCAAATAAATTTCTCATTTCATAAGATAAATGCTTTTTTGTGCATCCTAGGATTTCTTCTCTAATAGCAGTGTCCTCATTGTGCTGCTTCATCACATCAAATCCAGAGGGAGGACTCTTGCTAAAGTGCACACACACACACACACACACACACACATAAAGGCCTTATGCACACTGGCACATTAGTACAACCTGCATAAAATCATTAACTCCTTCTGTGTTTGAATATTTCATAGTTTCTACCATGCATTAGTCAAAAACAGAAAATATTTTTTACTAACTCAACCTCAACTCTCACTTGAAGCCTCTATCACATTGCCATCAATTGTTCTTTATGTAATAAAACCTGACTTTATTATACGTCTTGGAAAGGACAGATCAGCCAAAAAGCCAGTTGGAACTCACTGTCTTTGACTGAATAGTCAAAAACAGACATTTTTTCCGAATATCTTCATTTGTGACCCTAGACCAGTCATAAGACAATAAATAAGCTTTCCATCGATGTATGGTTTGTTATGATAGGACAATATTTGGCCGAGATACCACTATTTGAAAATCTGGAATCTGATGGTGCAAAAAAATCAAAATATTGAGAAAATCGATATTGATCATTTTGACCCATGCAATGTATTGTTGGCTATTGCTACAAATATACTTGTGCTACTTATGACTGGTTTAGTGGTCCAGGGTCACATTTGTGTTTCACAGAAGAAATGAAGTTGATTTATTTCGATAGTACACAGCAAAATATCCAGTGTTGTTTAGAGTTGTTTTTATGGTGTTAATTTATCAGAGTTAAAAAGTGTTGACAGGCCATTAGCTGCACCACTTGTTAGCAAGCAAATTGAGGTAAGAATGGCATTGTTTGTTAGTTAGCCGTTTTAAACGTAAGTTTTCTTATATTTTAGAATCTGGGGTAGATAACAGGGTCATTTCTGTGATTTGTGTAACTTGACTGTTTAATGAGTTAAATTAATGCAAATAACTCAGCATCCATATTCCCCTTCTTGGGGGCTCACGTTATTTGAGTTGCCAAAATAAGACATTGTAATGCATTTTTGTCTCCAGTATTTATAACTGTGCATTGTTCCACAAATAATCTCTGACTGTTTATAGTGAGCAGCAATCAGTAACGCGCGTTTTTTATTTATTTTTTTTACGTGGGCCTTGAACGCACAGCTTCGGGTGGTCCGATGAATTTACATGAAATGTAAAGCGGTTACTCTCGTCTGCAAAGTAAAAGGCAGCGGAGATAAATTATCAGATAATCAAGCAAGAAGCGTTTGGCTAAACTTATATTTTCTGCCAGCGTATGACTATGAACTAATATTTGCTCATCATATGAGACACGTGTTTGACGTGCGCGCGCTTCATCTGCAATAGTAGATACTTTAACTTACAATTAACTCGCTGCAATTTCACTTTAATGTAACGTTAACATTTGTGGGGTGACATGGAGCTTCTGACAAGCGGCTCGCTGGATTTTCTTTAATATTAACAACGTCATAATTTGCATTTTTCTTGACCAACAGCTTTCATGTTCATCAAGGCGTGAAGAAATGTGTAAAACTGCACAGCCATAGTACGTTCCAAGACTTTCTCACCGAAGGTAAGCTTAGAATCTTGTTCTACTGCTTAGAAATGTACTTGGTCATATAGGAACTATGCTTGAGGTATAAGCCCACAGTGCTTGTGTATGCTAACACTTTACAATAAGGTCTCATTTGTTAACATTAATTAATGTGCAAACTAACAATGACTAACTTTAGTATTAGTTAATAAAACTAGAACTGTTTGTTCATTTTAGTTCACAGTGCATTCATGTTAACAGATACAACTTTAGATTTTTATAATATTCTACAAACTACTGTATAACTTTGCAACTACATGTCAACAAACTCATTATTTTTAATGCAATCACTTAAATACTGTTAAATAAATAAAATTCTGTATACAAAATGGTGAGAAAATGTTTTTAAGTCACTCTGATTTGTAGGCCAGGGACATGTAAGTCAGCAAACAATACCAAAAAGAGAAAGGAATGAGAATGTTGCAAGCCAGATTCAAACTCAGATTACCCACTTGAGCACCACAGCCCAATAAATCACCCATTCAACACACTGTAAAAAATGATTTCTAAGTTGTAAATGAAACAGATTACTGAAGTATATTTTACAAGTAGCCTAAATACTATTTCAGTCTTCCTTAATTTAACATTTATTACAATGTGTTACTTAATATTTCTTTGCAATCATTTGTGAAATTTACTAGCAATTTCTGACAGAAAATAGTTTCAAAGCTCATTTTTTTCAGTGCAAGTCTAAATTTGGTTGTTCCACATGAGTCACACCTTCCACAGATCATTTGCAGTTTCTTCTGTCATCATCAACCCTCATGTCACTCGAATTTCCTATGACTTTTTTTCTGTACAGCAAAAGGAGCCATTATCAAAATGTCAAAGCTCTTTTCCATGCAATCGAAAATGCATGGTGAGGTGGCTGTCTCGCTCAGGCAATTTTGCTTGGTGAGTTTGAAAAAAATTATGTATCAGGTCCGGAATTGAACTCGGAGGCCTTACAAAAACCTTAAACACACCAAAGTACAAACATACTACTACTAAGAAGTGTTGTTTTATCATGTCTCAACTTGTCTAGGACACCATCTGTGCCAAAAGTAATCAGTGGTGTTCCCTCAAACAAGCAAAAAAAAGCACATGGTTCCTCAGAGAATTTGTGCTAACCAGGCCACGACTCTGACAGACATTTTCAATGTAAAACACTTCAGCCCTACATCATCCGAAAATGAGTTTTGTGTCAAAGTGTGACATATCCGCTTTAATTTACCACTTCATTAACCATAGCTTAACAGGACAACAGCAGAAACGGTCTTCAGCATTTTAACTCACAGGAACAAACATATCCAGCCTTAAAAACAGAACGGTCTCTCGGTGTCTGTCTCTACCAGTAACTGCAATAGGCTGGCGACAAATCTATACTGAGGCAAAAGACTGAAAGGCTCTGTTGGACAGCACATCAGTCAGTCGTAAAGAAGCATGCTGTCTTTTCTCTCACGCAGTCTCTTCTTTGTCTATCATTCCCTTTTGTGGCTTTGCTTTTTCTTGCTGTTTGTTCTCCCTGCTTGCAGTCGGAATAAACGTTTTATAACTTCTGTCTGTCTGTGTGTCTGTGCATCTGTCTGTCTGTGGATTCAATGGATGCCTAAGAGAAGCAGGAGAGATAGAACTGGGTCAGGATTCACATCTGTTTCAAACAGAAGGAAGGGATTGAAGTGAGGGGTCTTGCCGATATCTATGGAGACGGAAGGCAGAGAACGCTTCAAAGGCAAGTTGAGCGGTTTACCTGTTTCCAAAACAATCAACCACAGTCTTCTTTGACTAGTAACAGGACCATTTAATGCAGCCCAGTTGAATTAATAGAGCAAATCAACTCAGTGATGTATTAAGAGTGTACACAATAAAGTATAGAAAAATTATTTTAAAAATTATTAGAAATGTACATATTCAAGTTTGTGATTTTGATCCAAGGTACACATTTCTAGTAATTGTGCAGTTAATTCTCATATTGTATTTTCAGAAAGTTTTTTTCTCCCCAAATTTGTCACTACCGAAACACAGTAATAATAATTTGCCTGTTTCGGTAGTGAAAATTCTATGGGATAACACCCCAAAAAACAAAGATTTCACTACCGAAACTCCACCAAATGTTTCAGCAGTGTTTGTTTCGGTAGTGACAATTTTAGATACTTTTGAACCTAGCTCAAAGATGCTAAACAGCACATGGTTAGCTACCACAATTCTGAACAGTGGTACACATATAAAAACTAAATGTTATGGAGTAACTCCCAAAAAAGTGTGCTTAATTGCAGAAAAAAGGTGTTGAGTATTTTTCAGACTTTTGAACACATTTGCCTCCAAATGATGGGACTTATCTACTCATACCTTTTAGCAATGAGAGAGGGGGGCACAGGAATATTTTGGGTGTAGTTAAACAACAACAATTCTAAACAACTTTAGGATTAAAATTAATACTGAAAATAAAAATAAAAACGAATTCAAAATATGATTAAATACCGTACATAAATAACACTAAAATAGCACTGGCTCTAATACCCTGACAATTCTGACTTTATGGCACAAATTACAATTTTGATTCAGAAAGTAAAAACATGCTCATCATCAAAGAGGTGTATTCATTCAATACATACTTTATTGTATTTTTATTGTATTTTTGAATAGATCTGGACCAACACAAGAATGGCATGTCATTTACCTTTTTAACAGAGAGAAAAAGCAGCCAGCAGGGGCTTCATCAGAACGCTCTCCCTGTTATAAAAATATCTGACAGTTTCCAGGGGATAAAGACTCCAATATTAATATTGCCATTTCATTAGGATGACAAACAAACTTATCTCGAGAGACATCATTTGACTAGTAAGTCAAATCTCAAATAACTGCCCTGATGACTTGTGTTCTACCCGCTTAAATGATAGAAGTACTTGTGCTGTCCAATCTATAAAGACTGTGTCTGTTCCCCGAATAGTGAGGTCAAAATATAAATTTAATGCAACTGTGCTGGTATTTCCTTGCAGCTGACTCTATTAGCACCAGTGTGTCTCCACCGGTCTTTCACAGTTTAAAGGGATCGAGCAGTGTCAGAGTAAATTAGCGGCTTGTAGTCTTAATCTACGCTAGCGCGTTTGTGTGGTCTGTCAGCGCGACTGGCTTGAGGGAGCGGATGGCAGTGGCCCGTGTTGGCCGGAGAGCATGCTGGGAATGGTTCGGTGCTGCAGCTGAATTGTCTGCCTCTCTTTGTGTCAGATACGGCTAATGTAGCCCCCGGCCCCCAGACCGCCACATGGCTGACACTGCGGTAATTGATCTGTAAAGACTGTCGAGAACGACACATTGAAATACCAAATCACAACTGACTCCGCAACTCCCTCATTGACACTGTTTTTGTCTTTGCATGCGTGCGTTTGTGCAACCGAGGGGCTTTTGGGGGAGAAGGCATTGATGCATTGGCCTAAGGCCCTTTCGCTAATCAGGTTGTGGGTAATATCATTCGGTGACCTTTTCTCTTAATAACAAAATTTTCCACAGCTTAATCCCCAAACCCCTCCCTCTCCGTCCTTCCCCTTCTCGTTCCCTCTCTCTCCTTCTCTCCGTCTCTCCTGCATTACTTCAAACACAGCATAATCTTTTGTCTCTGATTGCATTAGTTATGATAGGAAGGCAGCGCTCTAATTTGAGTCAGTATGGGGAGGAGGTGCTCTGATTTCATTTTCTCCAGCCTTGTCAGGGGACATTTAAATAAAGGAAACTTCAACTGCAGGAAAGATGCTATCAACAATATGCAGATTTTGATGCAATTTCACAGTTTTAATTATTAGTGGTCAGCTGATACGGAGGTTTTGATGGTCGATGCCAATACAGTATCTTAGAGAGAAGGGTGGCTGACGTAAAGCCGATATATACAGTGTATAATATTACACTATTTGATTTAAAGATAGTAAAAACACATGCACAACAATTGCTGAAATTAAATATATATTTATTTTACATAATATTTACCTTGATTATATAATTTGAAAATGAATAAATATGAAAAAAAATGTTGAACTTGATAGAAAATAAATAAATCTGTAAAATAAATAGATTTATTTAGATGGCAACTTCTTGTTTATGTAATTCTATTATAGTATTTTCCACAAAGAAATTGTTAAAACATGAATAAAATGGAAGTAAACACTGTAATCAACTGTGCAATCAGTAATACAGTAAGTTTGTGAATCAATAGCTGTTTCCATCCAAAGCTATGAATTAAACTTATGTGCAAAATTGGAATACTGCATAAAACATTGCAAATAAATGACCATTTCCATCCAGTGAGTTGAAGAGAACAAAATCGCCACTTCCTAATTAACTTGTGCTAAAAATCACGAAGTAAAAAAAATAATTCGCTGCAGTAGAAGGCACTATAATAATTTTTGTATACAATAAATTATGAGCTTCAAACACGGTGATGTTATCTTCAGAGCCTGCTGTTTGGGAACGCAGTTCTGGGAGTTAATTATAATTGTCACGAATCCGGTCCATGAACTTCCGTCTGCTAGCCATCAGAGGTCACCCTTTCCATTTTCATTGACTCTCGCACTACACCCTGTTGCATATCACCCCGGACTACATATCCCATCATTCATTGCACTGATTGCACACAGCACTGATTGCACTCAGCTGTTTCACTGATTGCACACAGCACTGATTGCACACAGCTGTTTCATATCACTCACTCACTATATAACACTCACTCAAACAACCATTCTCTGCCGAGTATTGCTTAGCCGGTTATTATTCCTAGTTTCTGTTATCCTGCCCGTGTTTCCTTGTTTTGCCTTGCCTTG
>NW_015627232.1:1198537-1208976 GCF_001515625.1 Sinocyclocheilus rhinocerous
TTGTTCGACCCTGCCTGTGTTTCTGACCTCTCTGCTGAATAAAGCTTGCATATGGATCCGCATGTCTCACGTCTTGTCAGCCCCGTAACAATAATGAAGCACTTTGACGAGACTTTGCTCAAGCATTTTAGAATGACAAAACTAGCATTTCAAATGCTGTGCAATGAGATCGGTCCATTGGTTGTTCCAGTTTTATGCTGTCCCATTGCAAAGTCACATGTATTTTTTGATGCGCATTAAGGAATTTATTAAGTAAAAGTGTTTCCATCACAGTTTATGCACATGTTTTCTTACCGGAAAAGAAATGATCCTACTTAGTTAAGTGCATGCGTTTTATGCACATTTTTAGAATTTATGCACATCTTGGCATTTCCATCCAGCGTTTTTTATGCGATATCCCCAAATGTGCATAAAAATTGGTGGATGGAAACATAGCTAGTGCTGATTTTACATAGGCCTACACTTGTTTTTATGCAGTCTACAAATGCACACTTTAGAGGATTTCACAGCTGAATTTGACAAAGTCTGCCAGGTTAGTTAAATGAATCGTTTCATAGATATTCAAAGACTTGTTTAAACGAAATGCATATTTTCTGAACGCTGACTGTAGAAAGTAGGCCTATTACAGTGTTTGCCTTTCTGTTACTAATAGAGAATCAAAGGCTATAATTCTTTCATATAACCTTTAGCTACTAACTTTGTTTAAAAGTTCAAATTTATTAGTCAGAACTTTTTAACAGAGAAAGTAAACCTAATGAAGACAGAAAACAGGAGCTTCGTACGCTCAGGTGCATATGTTCTTATAGCTGTCAAAATAAAGGTCCAACAAGTCATCAAAATAAAGGTCCGATATATTGGCCAAACAAAAACATTTTGGCCGATGCCAATAATATAAAAATGCCAAATATCGGCCAAAATATCGGCACTGGCGATATATCGGTCGACCACTATTAATTATGCATAGTGAATGAACTATATTTGGTTTCATTTGTGGCACTGGAAAAGCCTGTTTTCTCAAACTAAATTCTCATTTTGTTCATGACAAACGTCTTCTTTCAGTCACATTCGCTTACAAAGTGGAGTTTGTCAGTCATTTCCAGTATGATGGCCTAAACAATGAGAGTCCAATTAAATCAACAAATGCCATATTCATGAGCCTAACGCGCATACCCATAATAGATTATTCAATAATTCATTAGTGATTAAAGTGAGTAATTAGTATTGAAAGTAGTATGATAAAGCAGCGCACTGAAGGTCAAAGAGGACCTGATGGAGAGCAGCCTCACTCATTGGGAGGCAGAGTGCCATCCACTGAGTCAGTGCACCCTGCTAATGAGAACATAATGTAATCACAGTGTGCCTGAAGGTCAGCGTGGGGCTCAGATAAATATTGCTCTTTCTCACTACGAGGAACCAAACGCAGGCAAATTCAATTAAACAACGTAATCTGGGGGCAGTTCCATTTCTGCGCCGAAGGGGAGGGAAATGGACAGAGACAATCAAGGGCAAACAATTTCAAGGGCGTAGAAAACATTTCAAAATTTCTTGAGCCTGGAATGAAAGTTTGAATTGTGTGTTTGTGAAATCAGAGGAAATTACCAACCCTACAAGCCTGATGAAAGATGACGTGAGACCCATGGTAAGCTACTCTGTTCTGTGCAATAGTTCACTGTCAGATCAGATGCACTCTCAGAAATAAAGGTACGAAAGCTTTCACTGGGGCAGGACCTTTATAAAAGGTACACCTTTGTACCTAAAGGGTCCATACATATGAATACCTAAAGTGTACATACTAGTACCTAGAAGGTACAAATAGTTTCCTTTTGAAAAGGTACCACCCCCCAGTGACAGCTTTTGTACCTTTTTTTTTCGTGAGAATGCGCAATGAAACTATTTCTGACACATTTTGGTTTATATTAATTACTTGTATTAATCAATGGAGGTTTAATACTGAATGCACCTTCATGATTTAATTACAATGATTGAAAAATTGTGCATACATAAGCATTTCAACTTGTGTCACATCGGTTGATTTTTATTCAAACTAACAGTCTTTTTTTATTAGGGTAAATGTAAAACAGTATTTTTTTTTACTAAGCCTTTATTTTTGATAGTTTTAAAATAACTTTTTTTTTTTTTATGTACTCATCCCAAACCCAGACTTTGAAAATCCATCATACAAATACACAATATCTGTTCAAAACTATGATACAAAGAATGATACAAACAGATATAATTTCTATTGAAAGAACTTTTTTCAATTATATTTTCAAAAAAATAAGTGATTTATTATTTCCACTACACTCAATTATTTTGCCCTAATAGTCTTTTTCTAAGTTAGTGAGTGAGACAAGCATGTCAATGAAGAAAATGTTGAAGTATGAAACATGAAATTGCAGAATATGTTTGTGCCATTTTGAATCAAGCTGTCAAACATTGCAAGAAATGCGAAAATATCATTGAATTGAAATTAGATACATAAAATGTTATGAAATTAGCCATAGCAAGATAAAGAGGTCAGCCATTTTAAAATGTTAAATGCTATAAAAAAAAACACAAGCAAAAAAATTAAATAAATAAAAAATTAAACAGGCAACAGGGCCGAAAGTTGCTAATAGTTGAAGAAATGTCCTGTTACAGAGAATTATTTAAATATAATGTTAAGAACTTCTTTAAGTGGGTTGTTTACTCGACACCATTTTAACCTAAAAGTAATGAAAACTTAATTTTTACGACAACAGCGTTTTGGGGGGCCTGAAAACAGGTTTCAAAGTTTTGTAATACACCATTATCATCTCTGTGTAAACTACAAAAATGTGAATTTGTGAAAATGGTGACGTCATGCTCATGGCTATTTCGTGTTCAGTGTATACTGTAGTTATGTGTGCAGGTACGTAGTGTTTCTTCACAAAGTGACATCGCCAACTACTGGCCTGGCATGCACATTACAGCATTTTTTTTTATTTTTGCAGATCTGTATGAATGATTGTTTTTGACAACGTTGGCGTCTGTATGCAAAACATTTCAAAAACACAAAGGAAAAACTTTCCGTTGTTGTGTAAACCTACCCTAACACTCTGCCCTCAACTGTGTAAATGACAAACACTACATTTTGTCTCTTGTTTGGATTCCACTTCTGCACTGTAAAAAATTACCGTGAATTTAACAGTAAAAGACTGTAAAAATGCTATAGTAAAAACCTGTTAAATGGTTAACGGTAAATTCCCCTACTATGTACGGTGAAAAACTGTATTGGACATTACATGTATTGGACATTAATTTTACGGTAGTATACTGTTTTTGTAAGTGAAAAAAGACCGTATCATTTACAGTGAATAACCGTAAATTGACATTCCCAGAATTCCCTGCGTTACATTTCAAACTTGATGTTTTTTTTTGTTGAAATAACTGTTTCTTCTTCAGTTTTGTATATTAGGGTTGTGTGTTACACCTAATGTTGTTAAATGAATGTTTATTGCATTATTTCAGTTTCATGTGTGTTACCATGATGGTGTTTGGTGTTTGTGTGAATGACACTGTGCACCTTCTATATATGTTATTATTTAAAAGCTGCTTGTGATGGGCTTTGGTTCATCATATGACTTTCTCTTCACCACCTGCATTTGGTGGTTATCAGTGTATTACAAAGGTACAAAACAGATTTCAGTACTTCAATAGGTTGGTATATTAACATTATATCAGTTAATGAAATTACGGTATTTAACTGTAAATTTAAGTTAAAACGTAAAACCTAAAACGTTGCTACCGTATTTTTTACGGTAAAATTCCGGCAACCACAGAATTTATTTACCGTAAATTTTACGGATTTTTTTTTACAGTGTGCAGGTTGTGCCGTAGCCCCTACACACACCTAAAGCACACTGGACCAATTTACAGCGCCTCATGCATATAAATCAGAAAACAAGGATGAGTGGACACTGATTGAGAAAGTTTACAGTTGGATGTTATAAACCACAAATCCCTCAAGTTCCACAAGGAAAACGATAAGCATTGCAGAGTTTCTGAAAATACAAGATATGTGTTCTTAGTTTAACACTCTTCAGAATGGAGGAGAAATGTTCCGATAGTTGGTTTGTGGTTGATTGAAACAAAATTTTCTTCATTTTCACGTATGATTTAGACAAACAAATTGCTTGGTGTGAATCTTGTCGAGTTTTGCCTGATTAGGATATAATGCAAGTCACTTTCACATCAAATAAAGACATGATTT
The DNA here is from genome assembly GCF_001515625.1 of Sinocyclocheilus rhinocerous. Lineage (NCBI taxonomy): Eukaryota > Metazoa > Chordata > Actinopteri > Cypriniformes > Cyprinidae > Sinocyclocheilus > Sinocyclocheilus rhinocerous. Next base: position 1,202,769 of record NW_015627232.1, read on the forward strand.
CATTGCCTCTGAGTGTATTATAGTACAGGGAGGGATTATTTCCATGAATGGCTAGTCAGCTTTATTTGAAGACATTAAGGACTCACTAAATGCCTCATATGAAGCAGTTAATGGTATTTCAACACTGCACATATGTTTTCATATGCAATGCTAATCACTGGAGCCCAAACGATTGTGGGATATTATATGTTTTGAGATATAGCAACATTACATGACATTAGCTAAACTTAAATGAGTTTCAAATGGCTTACCTCAGGCTAAATATAGATGAAAGAATATAAGTCTATACTGCATAGAGATGCATTAAAAGATGAAGACAGCAATTATGAAGTAAAAGATGATTCTGACTGCAGTTTCGTTCTCTTGCTGACACACAGTCGCGCACACATACTCTGAAAACACATCCCAACACTCCCAGCCTAATTACAGGGCCATGCAATAGCTTTCCTCAGGGAAGATTATATAGCTCTATTTCTGACAGGTAAAAATTAGATACCTAATGGAATGGAAGATTTCTGCGACGAAGAGGGTAGTGAAAAAAATTTACTTGTTAATTTAAAAGCCCCTTAAATTAGATTTTAATTTGGAGAGCACCATGAAAAAGCTAATAGACTAAATCAGCTAGTTTTTGCCTCAGTGTATGTGTGTGTGTGTGTATGTGTGTGTGTGTGTGTGGGGGGGGGTGGATGGATGTGGGAGTGGATGGATGTTTGTACAATTCGTTCAGTTTTCCTCTGTGCTTAAAATTTTATGAAGACTGTTCATTAACAGGCCTAATTACAAAACACTGAGATTTTCCTCATCAGTCTTCTCACAGTATAAAACTTCTGATTGAATAGTTTATAGTTGGACATCAGCTTGTTGTTTTTTCTAATCGGGATTGGATGCTGATTGCTGGAATCCATTATTACAGATGGCCATTTAAAAAAACAGTTACTATATAAATGAATGAAATCTCTCGGATTTCATCAAAAATATCTTAATTTGTGTTCTGAAGATGAACAAAGGTCTTACAGGTTTGGAACGATATGAGGATGAGTATAATGACAGAATTTTCTTTTTTGGGCGAACCATCCCTTTAATTCAGTTTAAATGATCACAATAAATATTATTCCTTTACAGAGAATATTGCCAGTGAGCAAGTTGACAGCAACAATGGCAAGAGGAAATACCCTAGAAAGATACAACTTAAACACATATATTAGGTTTCTGTGGGTTAACATTATGAAATGTCTAACGTGAAACAACAATAAACATTTAGTAATCTTGGTAAATGTTAATTTCTACAAATACTAATATATTTTTAATCTTTCAAGGTACAAATTAACATTTAACAAATATAAATTAACAAATGAGAAAGTGTATTTATAAACTAACAAATGTAGACCAATAAATTGATTGAACTAATACAAATGAAACCTTATTATAAAGTGTTAAAAGTGCCAAAACACCTAGAAAATTGTTTAAAGTCATCCAATAAGTTAGGAACTGGCAATTTAAGTCAGTTTTTGCCATTTTTATGTGCAATATGCATCTGATGGTCAGTAAACAGCCTCATACGGCACATCTATGCCACAGTCTAACATGCTATTGCAGAATGTAGACACGTGTATCGAATGACTTCGCCTATGACTTAGATTGAATATGCAGTAGTGCTAATGTAATAAGCTCAGTAATGTACCAATCATTGATGGACAGCTTGTGTACATTTACAGTGGTTTGATTAAATTAGCAGGAGCAAGAGAGATCTCATGCTTAGTCATATTGCATTCCTACAGTTTTAGAAGAGCGCGCAGCACCACGGTGCATAATAGAAGACAAAAATAAAAGAGTAGGCTCGGTTCTTGAGAACCAGGGCAGAAAATGAAAAAAAAAAGCATAATTTGAAGGAACAGACTGTTACTGGAGAAGTGAAAGGATACTAATGCCGTAATGACAGAATAGATCAAGTTTATCTGCCCGCAGTGTAATGCAGATAATCACTTCATGTCAACAGAAAGAGAGCACGCAAATCACAGTTAGCAGGTCAATAAGTATGACGGCACGTCTGAATGACAGAGCCGCTTGTGTGCGCTCGGTAATGGTTTTGTGTGATGTGTGTGTGTGTGTGTGTGTGTGTGTTTGTCTGCTCCGAGCTCTCAAAACAAACACTTGCAATACGTCACGCATTTGCATGGGGACAAAAACAGTCAATTATTGTACAAATGAAATATGAGAATGAGAAATGTAGGCAATTTCTTCCTCAAATCAAATGAACACAAACACGTATCCATTCCACAAAATGCGGAGTGGCTTCCTGAGGCGTTCAAGAATAGAGGTGGGAAGATACAGAGAGGGAGAGAGCAAAACAGAAGGAGAGACAAAGTGAGAAAAACGTGGAGAGCTCTGGGAGGAGGGTTGTTCACACAATGCCAAAAGCAGAGACGCGCTGCCTCGCCGCAGGCCGACGCAACAGACAGTGAGTTGGAGGCATTCAAAGACGATGGCAGCTACAGCCTTAAAAGCGCAGAGGTTAGATTGTGCCAGCATGGTGCACGCTTAAGAACTTCATCAAGAATTGAAATTCAGATGCTCTGTGTGAAAACAGACACACAAAGAAACATGCACACTGAACGTTCCACCTCGACTGTGGTGAATGTAAACAGAGTTTCAGAAACCTGTTGAAGAAAACAGCTTGATCAAATCAAATCTGACCCTCTTTATTTTCTCAGTGCACATCCCTGGTTTTAATGTGAATGATTCATTGGTGCAAAATTGTCTATCTGTGTATTCTTTAATCAAAATATAATAGGGTCAACGGCTCTTTTTTTTTTAAATTTAAGAGTTATTTAAAAACAAATGCGTTTTCAATTTCTGCACTAAAGAGAATTAATTAATTCATTAATTAATTAAACTGGTGATTTTATTTATTTATTTATTTTTTGTTTTCAGGTCAGGTGTATATTTATAAAGTATTCAAAGAAGAAATGTATTTAGTAGGTTTTTTATTTTACTTTATGGTTACACCACTCGACATTTTAAAGTCATCAAATCAAATTTTTATAGAAAGTGTATTTAAAAAGACACTTCTTCTACTTCTTAATAATAATAATAATAATAATAATAATAATAATAATAATAAAGCTATCAGATTATATTTAAACATTTAGATATTTTTTTTAAATATCCTTTTTTTGTCGTTCACCCAATAACCTGTTCATCCTGAAATGGCAATCCTTTTTTTTTTGACATCACCATCCAATAACCATCATCACAAACTCGCATTTGTTCTCCCTCCATTCTGGTATGTAACTCATTTTTCACCATCCAAAAGCTATGGAACCAGCATGAAACAGATTATATTTAAACATTTAGATATTTTTTTTAAATATCCTTTTTTTGTCGTTCACCCAATAACCTGTTCATCCTGAAATGGCAATCCTTTTTTTTTTGACATCACCATCCAATAACCATCATCACAAACTCGCATTTGTTCTCCCTCCATTCTGGTATGTAACTCATTTTTCACCATCCAATCAATACCTGATGCATCACGTCGTGCCCTACATTTTTTCTCATTGTATGTCTCTTTTCACTCTGAAATGTATCATATCACAGAAGTAAATAGGGTTGTAAATGGCAGTTCACACTTCAAACTTTAAACCACCAGGTGGTTTGTTTGTCTATTAGCTAGTCTCTCAGACTAGCCAAGCTGGTATTAAAGGGTCATGAAATCCCAGACTACTTTTTCTGAGATTTTAGCAGAGGTGTTTGTGTTGCACATCATAGAAGACAATGTTAGCATCCGTTAATTTTAACTGTTGGAGAAAACTGGTTAATTTTAAGCTTTCTTTGCGCTATTTTCATCTTCCGGGTTTAAAATTTTCATTGTGTTGACGACACACTTTGTGAAGTGGCAATGGACTATAGTACATCGATGACACGTCGGTGTCTATTAAATTATTCATGAGACTGCGTGTTCTTATCCTATGAGAAGAGGCTTCGCTTAATTATTCACAACAGCATGTGTTGATTTGCTATGACAGACGTTTCAGACTGTGAGATGACATCGCGCATGTTAACTGAGAGAAACGTTCATGGATGGAAGAAGAGTGTTTGTTTTTGCTTTGTAATAAGAGTTCGGCACAAACGCGATTCATTCACTTGGTGAGCATAACCGTTTTTACAGCTCTGTGACACAACCCGTCAAAAGGCTTATATAAATGCCACAGAATAAGCCTTAAAAGTTCTTAGAGGTGCAACAGAGCGTTCGTATATATGTCGATGCAGAGTGCAAATGGCTGTGCATTTATTTGTGTTTTTAACTGGATGGGAGGGAAATGAAACTGTCTGAACGCGAAGCTGTGTGTGTTGTTTGTCTGTCTCCCCTCTTCCCCCTCCTCCGCTCCGCTGCGCACCACGCCCACTTTTTTAGCATTTTTTTAAAACTGTGGTGAGAACTAACCAGTGCTGATACGGGGGTTTCATGACCTTTAAGTTGGTTAAGTGTCCAAGACCCCTTCAAAACCAACAAAACAGACCTGCCTTACAGATTAACTACAGATTTAACTTGTTTTTTCAACATCTATCCAGCTTATATTGCTCACAGAAACAATGTAGGGCACTTACATGCACAACTCTGTATAGTATATACTAATTCAATATCTAGGACAGAGAGAAAGTGAGAAAGACAGTTACCACAGCCGTACCCAACCACATCTGAAGTTGTCTGCATTAATCAGACAGATGTGAATCTTACAACGGAAGAGTTTTTGGCAAGCAGTGCAGGTCAAACTTCGTACAGCTCACACCTCATTGGATCTGACTACCTTCGTGGTAATAACGTATACACCACACATGCGCTTTCTTTTCAATCATAACATCACATTTTTGATATTTATGAAAGCCTGGCACACTGGCCACATCCTAATACATCCACCAGATTAAACCGATAAGCAGTCGCATACAACAAACCTAATGAGAACTGAAATTAACATGAAGTGAACCACCATATTAACCCCCATAAATGCTGTTATTGCGCTGCTGGAGAATATCATTTCTTGATTAGAGGGGAACTGCAAATGCCCGCTGCATTCAAGCTTTCCGTCTGGCGTCATAATTAGATGACGGTTCTGGAGCAGAAAGGTCTCGGAACCTGAAGTGGAGTTTTGATTAGGGATGCATAATGTAAACCTGGCGCTGATGCATATTGATGCGGGACTCTGGCGTTACGTGGCCACCTCAGATACTTCCCGAGTTGATTCCTGCCCCCCAATTATCTCCAAATGTCTCGCTGATTGAGGAGAAAGGAAATGAAAGCTAAAAGAACATCTAACTGGAGCTGAATTAAAGAACATCAGGCTTTTACAGGGAATGCACACAAATAACATTCACTTTGTCTTTTGCAGACTGTGGCCTTTCGTGTGACAGTGGGTGTTTCCACGGGCTCACACGAGTTCCATTAAAAGTGTGATAATGACTAAAAGTACTGTTCGCAGTACAATGGGGAGTTAGCTGTCATGCTTCCCACACTCACACATGCACACACACTCTTAGCAAGGTCTATTGAGGGACTCTCTACTCTGCAGTGGTTTGATGATGCTTTCTAGTGCAATTCTTGTACCCTCTTACACTTTAACAGCAATTAAAGCCTTATTAAGTAGTTGAAATACTATGACCTTAATTGTGTGCATTGTCAAAGCAATTCATTGACATTTTACTAATAGAAATGTACCCAACAGACTCTCATGGCAATTCATATCATCTCATTCGTATGTTTTGCATGCTCTGTTTACACCTCTGACAGCTTCATGCTAACCTCACGCTTATCTTTTTGTATTTTAAAAAAATGCATGTTTCTCCTAAGACCAGGTTGATGATACCATGGCTTTTTGGACAGGATACTATTGTAGCGAATCAGCTCATGGGGAAATATGAATAATTAATCATAACTAGTTATAATTAATTATAAATATTTAGATCCGCTGTAGATATTTACTTGACCTCTCAGGGTCAACTGTCTGTCAATTCTAAGAACGTTAATTTCCTGGTTAAGGAAAATAACTTTCTTACTGTACAATTCTACAAAGAGCTTGTAGCATAAATCTGAATGATTAAGTGACTCCAGTTATGAGCAAACAATGAACAACGTCAAGTGTGATACAAATAAATGACTTTATTAACTACATAAACACTTAAACTAGTCTAACATACAACATACACCTACACA
>NW_015627232.1:1210680-1223755 GCF_001515625.1 Sinocyclocheilus rhinocerous
CAGGGTCCTGGGCCTCATTCACAGACAACTTGGCACCCAGTATGTTTATTGGGTGAGGGGTCTGTGAATGTTTGTTAATCTAATGAATAATTGATTTGTTAAATCAAATGAAAAATGGTGTGTCTGATTGGTCCAGACGCTACACTATATTATATCATAGCTTTTGGACAAACCAAGCAATATTTCTCAGAAATAAAAAAAAAAATAGAAAAGCTGTCACTGGGCCTGTGTTTATTATTTCTTTTAGCATATAACATCAGATGCTCGCAAGATACTTTAAAAGGATAAAAAGGTATTATTATGAAACATATCCAAAGAAACATGTTAATACTGTGATACCACATACAAAAAACATGGTAAATGTGACTTTTTTGTAGTGTTGCCACTTGGCAATGCTAAAACATATCTACAAGATTTAATGTGTATAATCATTTTAAGCCTGAAGTGATAAAGGCCAGATCAAATTTGGAAATTCAATTTGCGACTCCTTGGAGTGACCTCAGCAAATGTGATATGGAAGTAACAGTTATATAAAGACTCAGTAATGAGTCTGGCCTTTAAAATAGATCACGATGCACTGTTATCAGAGCTGCAGATACACTTGACTTTTGTCGTAAAACTAAAGTACATCAGTTGTGGTGGAAAATATTTATATACAGAAATAAACTATCGTTTAAAAGATTGATGTCTGCACATTTTTGAAACATCTATTATGTTCACAGAGGCTGCATTAATTTGATCAAAATTACAGTAAAAACAGTAGAAATTATTACAATTCAAAATAACTGTTTTCTATTTTCATATATTGTAAAATGTAATTTATTCCTGTGATGCAAATCAGAATTTTCAGCATCATTACTCCAGTCTTCAGTGTCACATGATCCTTCAGAAATCATTCTAATATGCTGATTTGGTGCTCAAGAAAAGTTTATTATTATTTTTATTTTATTTATTTATTTTGATCATTCTACGATAAAAGTATTTCATTATTATCTTTTTTAACAGTATAACATGCCCTCACTGTCACTTTGGATCAATTTAACGCTTCCTTCAATTAAAATAATTTCTTTTAAAAAACACTGACCACCATAAAAATTTGTATTTTTATTGGATTTTTAATATTTCACCATAATTTCCTTTCATAAATCTATTGTACACCAGATACAAAAACACTTTTTTACACTCAGAACATATAATGCATCAAAATTAATGTTGCTAATCATTGACTCATTGAACAGTGGCATTATGTAAACAAACTGACATTTAAAGGATTAAAATCTTGAAAATTAAACAATATTTGGTAGCTAACCAATCGGAAATCGGAAAAAATATTAATACAGAATATTTTTATGATTGTTTTTTGACATGGATATTTTTGTCCTCTGTGTAAGTTTTTTAATTGATGCCCAAAGGTTAAAACAAGAAAAAACAATCTGTGCTTAATATTCATTCTCTAAAAACAGCTCTTAATATCTCACACAATGTTGCTTCTCTAGCAAAATCTATCTTGTTTTAATGATGTTAAGATATTTTTTACTGGAAAACAAGACGAAAACAATGACTCTTGCAGTAATATTAGAAGTCTTTGAAGTCTCCTGAATCACCACAATGAAGCATCATACAAAGCTTATTAGCTTGCTTTTATTTAATAAGTTAAAACATAAACAGGACGGAATTTGTGTCATCATCAGGATGTTCCCGCTGTGGGCTTTAGCGTTGACGGACAGGAATAGCTGCAGCAGGAGTCTAGTTAATTAAACTGATAACAATGTCTGCCTCATTACTGAAAAATGCTGTGTCATGCTCCTGATGTCCGCTATTGATCACCTCTACCACACACTCACTCACTCACACACTCACACAGCATCACACTCCCTCACCCTCACACTCCCTCACACTCACTATAAAGACTCAGTAATGAGTCTGGCCTTTAAAATAGATCACGATGCACTGTTATCAGAGCTGCAGATACACTTGACTTTTGTCGTAAAACTAAAGTACATCAGTTGTGGTGGAAAATATTTATATACAGAAATAAACTATCGTTTAAAAGATTGATGTCTGCACATTTTTGAAACATCTATTATGTTCACAGAGGCTGCATTAATTTGATCAAAATTACAGTAAAAACAGTAGAAATTATTACAATTCAAAATAACTGTTTTCTATTTTCATATATTGTAAAATGTAATTTATTCCTGTGATGCAAATCAGAATTTTCAGCATCATTACTCCAGTCTTCAGTGTCACATGATCCTTCAGAAATCATTCTAATATGCTGATTTGGTGCTCAAGAAAAGTTTATTATTATTTTTATTTTATTTATTTATTTTGATCATTCTACGATAAAAGTATTTCATTATTATCTTTTTTAACAGTATAACATGCCCTCACTGTCACTTTGGATCAATTTAACGCTTCCTTCAATTAAAATAATTTCTTTTAAAAAACACTGACCACCATAAAAATTTGTATTTTTATTGGATTTTTAATATTTCACCATAATTTCCTTTCATAAATCTATTGTACACCAGATACAAAAACACTTTTTTACACTCAGAACATATAATGCATCAAAATTAATGTTGCTAATCATTGACTCATTGAACAGTGGCATTATGTAAACAAACTGACATTTAAAGGATTAAAATCTTGAAAATTAAACAATATTTGGTAGCTAACCAATCGGAAATCGGAAAAAATATTAATACAGAATATTTTTATGATTGTTTTTTGACATGGATATTTTTGTCCTCTGTGTAAGTTTTTTAATTGATGCCCAAAGGTTAAAACAAGAAAAAACAATCTGTGCTTAATATTCATTCTCTAAAAACAGCTCTTAATATCTCACACAATGTTGCTTCTCTAGCAAAATCTATCTTGTTTTAATGATGTTAAGATATTTTTTACTGGAAAACAAGACGAAAACAATGACTCTTGCAGTAATATTAGAAGTCTTTGAAGTCTCCTGAATCACCACAATGAAGCATCATACAAAGCTTATTAGCTTGCTTTTATTTAATAAGTTAAAACATAAACAGGACGGAATTTGTGTCATCATCAGGATGTTCCCGCTGTGGGCTTTAGCGTTGACGGACAGGAATAGCTGCAGCAGGAGTCTAGTTAATTAAACTGATAACAATGTCTGCCTCATTACTGAAAAATGCTGTGTCATGCTCCTGATGTCCGCTATTGATCACCTCTACCACACGCCCCAACAGATGCACTCACACACACACACACACACACACCGATTCCCTTGAACACGCTTCTCACATTTCTGCTGCCTCGTTCTCTCCTTCAGCTCACACTACCTCTACCTTCATACGCTCTCTCTCTCTGGAGCACGTACACACACACATGCAGGTTTTGACAGCACATTCATCACCTCTTCTATTTTCAGTGCTTTAATTAGCTCTGCACTTAAAGCTGCTGTCATTGTGCCTCTGTGGCACATGGTGCTCGTGTCAAGAGGCGTTCATGCATAGGGCTGGAATTGGTGTGTGTGTGTGCGTGTGTGTGTGTAGGTGTCGGGGGCTTCACCTTTGCCGGGGGGAGGAGATGAAGTGAAACGTACTTATCAACTTGTTCAATGAGCCTCAGTGAAATTTGTTAACTTTTCTGCTTGAGAAGAATGAAATAAACAGCACTTGTCTCAGTTCTTCCTCTTTCATGTGCACCTCTCTTCTTTCTTCCACTGGTACTATCACCTTTGACATGTTTTCTTGCATTGATTTTTCTTGTTTTAAGCACAAACCTCACTACATTTCGTTAGATTTATGGGTGAAACTAAAAATAAACAATCTGAAAATTAAGAAAATAAATGCATTTAATAAAATATATATTTTATTCTATATTATTTATTATATTGTGTATTTTTTAAGTCTATTTGATTTTATTTTGCATAAATCTACATAAAGTTTACTAATTTTACAAGTATCTCATTTTAAATTTTACGGGAAAGCAAGAAAAAATACTAATAAAGTTAAATTATTTTTTGCCGTAAACACTTCAGCTGCAAAAATTTCATCTCAGTAACATAAAAAATTTAAATTAATACTGCAAAACCACCTTTAAGTAATATGGTATGTATGCGATTACTTGTGTAATGGGACAACATTGCCAAATATACAGATGCATCTCAATAAATTAGAATGTAGTGGAAAAGTTAATTTATTTCAGTAATTCAATAGATTTTTCTATTGTGTTTTTTGTTTGTTTTGTTTTGTGTTTTGTTTTGAACAATAAAAACAATTTGCAATTGAAGAAAATAAAAATATAAAATAGAATAAAATAAAAAACCTATGTTTTCAAATCTATGTTTTATTTTGTATATTTCTACTTAACATTTACTAATTGTTTTAAGTTTTACTGGAAAATAAGAAAAAATTACTAAAATTATTTTTTGCAGTAAATGCTTCAGCTGATAAATTTTCTTCTCAGTAACATTTAAAAAATGTAAATTAATACTGCTAAACCACTTTAATTCATAAGTATGGTATGCCATGCAATCGCTGAAACAACATTACCAAATATATAGTGCTAGATTTTTATTTTATTTTATTTTATTTTGTAATAAAAAGTTTGTAATTGGAGAAAGAAAAGAAAATATAAAATAGAATAAAATAAAATTTTCTCTAATATATTTTTTTTTTTGTATAAATTTTACAAGATGTTTTAATTTGTCTTGTTTTAAGTTTTACTAATTCAATTACTTTTGCAGTAAACATTTCTAAATGCTAGCTTCTAAATTTTCATATATACATAAAAAAATGTAATTAATACTGCAAAATCATTAAGTTAATTATTTAAGTAATCTCATGTAGTATACTTAAGTAATAGGGCAAGCACATAAAACAACATTACGCAAATGAGTGCTAGGAAATGTATCTTTTATTGTAGTACTCACCTTACACTAGCCACAAACTTCTCAAACAACCTTCATTAATAAAATGTACAGTGCAAAAAAAAGAAGTTCAATTCAATTCTATAGCTGTGACTGCAAAACATCCATTGTAACAATTAGGTAGAAAGCTAATGATTCTTCACATAAGGCAATAATATTTTTTCACTTGCTATGAAATGGTATGAGTTTAACACTGCTTGAATCTGTGTCTTCAAAGATAAACGTTCCGTTTTAAAACTCCCGCAGGTATTCATTAAAATAGTATAATTGCTGCAGCCTTAGACTTGAGTTGTTTGTAGTACTTTGCTTCTCTGATTTGCTTCATTGCTCTGAAAACATTCATTTATTTGTTGCTCTATTAGAGAAAGCTTGAACACAAACATCTGTCATGGGCTCTATTGAGCAGTGTACCTGGGTCGCAACGGACCAAATGCCAATCAAAATACTCTCCTGAATGTTCATGAGGAAGGAGAGATGGGGATATAGCTCTCTTTTTTCCTGGCTAATAATGGTGGAAATGTTCAATAGCCCTTTTGTAGCCAAGACTTTAAGTTATAGAGATTGACTTTCAAAAATATACCCACCCTGAGAAATATTCACTGGAGTACAAAGTGTGACTACAATATTAAAACTGCTATATTTAGTTCTGTTCTCTTTTAAAACCTGTTCAGAACAGTCTGAACTTTTGTGAGAGCACAAATGCACCAGTCTCTGTTCAATATGGAGAAACTTTCTCAGAGAAAGACTTTTTGAATGCAAAATATATTTATTAAAGACACCCAAATGATAGTCTCTGCATGGCAGAATTTTTTTATCATCAAAACGAAACAAAAAATGGAGTATCATAAGTAATCTACACGACTCCAGTACATCAAATAACATCTTGCAAAGGGAAAAGCTGGGTGCTTGTAAAAACAAACATCTAGAATTACCATCACCATAACCATCACTTCTGTCTAAAATATCAATAATCCAAACCAAAAGTGGAAAAGTGCATTTCCTGTTTTCCTCTCACATTAAAATCCACCATATATTTGTTTAGAACTGTTTAGACTAATTTTTGCTTGGGATGAGATTACTTTTTTCACTGAAGAAAGCAATATTATGGATAAAGGACTTGTTTCTCACCTGGAGAAAATGGTCTGATGTAAAAAAAAAAAAAAACATTTTAATGATGAATTTGCTTCTTACAAACATGCAGCTTTTTGCTTCACAAGACATTAATTGATGGACTGGAGTTGTGTGGATTACTTGTGAATTATTTTGATGTTTTTATCAACTGTTTATTGTTATCAGCTGTTTTATCAACTCTCATTCTGACGGCACCCATTTACTGCAGAGGATCCATTGGTGAGCGAGTGATGTAAAGCTAAATTTCTCCAAATCTGTTCTGATTAAGAAACAAACTCATCTACATCTCGAATGGCCTGAGGGCGAGTAATTTTTCAGCAAATTTTCATTTTGGGGTGAACTATTCCTTTAAGATATTGTTTTAATAGTTAGTAATGAAATCTGATCTTTAACAGTTAGTAAAAAAAAAATAAAAAATCTCCAAATCAGTAAACAAACAAACAAATTTTGAACAGTAAATTTTCAGCAAATTTTGATTTTTGGGGGGTGAACTATTCCTTTATTTATTTATTTTTAATATTTGTGTTTATTATTTATATTTTAATGGAAGAAAAAACACTATAAAAATATATTAAAAACACTATAAAAAAGATTAACTCTCAATGCTAAATCTAAAAAGACTGCCTCTGATACAATGAACATCAAAAGCAGCCAACATGGCGAGACAGTCAGACACGCTTCAGCTTAGACGTGTTGTGCTGTTGATGGCATGGTTAGAAAGCACTTTAACATTAAACAGATTTGTTACTATTAATAACTGACAGGCCTCTATAGAACCTAGTGTTATATGAGAGAGGCAGATGTCAACGGACGGATCTGTGAGCAGGGGAAAACATGATTAACAGGTCCATATGACAACTCCATTAATTTCATCATTGTAATTTCATGGGAGTCAGTGGGAGTGCTTAATTTAGTTGTACATGTTTGCGAGTCCACTACAGTTTCGTCTCTCACCCACTTCGGGGCACTTTGAGCATTAGCAGCATTCAGTATCACGTTCAACAACATGCTTAAGATCAATCAGAGGTGATTGAGATATCACACAGACAGATGCAAACACTCACATGTACACAAACAGAGAGACTTTAGGCGGAATGCATGAATCAGTTTGTTGGTGTAATTAATCTCACTTTCGTGCTTTTTTAGCTGGTGTTCTCATTAGGCTTGAATAAAGGGCTTGGCTGTTGTCAGATAACTCTGTCACTGTCATGTGTATCATTTTTCTTAAAGATTATCTAATTGTTACATTGTTATCTAATTTGGGGGGGGGGTGAGCTCAACTGCATTTTTTTTTAAGTTTCCAATAATAATAAAAAATAAAAAAAGCTAAAAGAAAAAAAAACTCAACAAGAGTAATTAAACTTGTAGAAAGCTCTTGCAAAAATAGATGGGAGATTACAGAAGTAATTCTGCAGGAATTAGTCTGCTGTCTATTTCATAAGGAGAGAAGAAAAAATATAAACTCCAAGAAATCAAAACAGTGCTCAATAAGATTTAAGAGATCCTTTTACAGACGTTCTTGTGAAATTAATGTCACATTAACAGTAATAATGGTTATATTTTACAGACAGAGGGGAAAAAAAACATAAGATGGAAAATTTAAAACCTAGCTCATTAAAAGGATAATGACTATTTGTAATAAAAAGCTAGGCACACCCACACTTTCACTGTCGACCTTCTACAAATGTTTATTATAGTTGCAAAATGATTAAAAATCATATTAATAGCTTAATTTACAACACTGTGAAAATAAGAACACTCACTCAGAGGCTTCCCTACAAATGATCATAATGCATCACTTTGACAGACTGAGTTTTTCAGTTTTTTCAGTCATGCTCTATTTTAAAACATAAATTTAAGCTTTCAGATGTTTACTTTTTAAAATAAAAAGCAAAATACAAAAAAGTCTCCATTTCATAATTTTTACAAAAATTCCTAATTTTACAGATAAAGTCTCCAATTTATAATTGGCACAAAAATTATTTATTTTACAAAAGAAAGAAAGAAAGAAAGAAAGAAAGAACTCAACAAAAAAAATTCATTTCATAATTTACACAAACATTTATTATTTTAAAAAGTCCATTTAAAATTCCTAAAAAATGCAGTAGGCTATTCTACAAAAATAAAAAGCAGCAAAACAAAAATATGAAACAAAAATGTCTCTAATTCATAATTCACCTAAAAAAAAATCATTAATTTACACAAACAAATTCCTTAAGAAAGAAAAACAAACAAATTTTTTTTTTCATAATTTATGCATATATTTAATAATAATTTATAAATTATTAAAAAAAACTGTAAGATAAACCGTCTCAGGTTACTTATGTAACCATGGTTCCCTGAGTAGGGAACGAGACACTGCGTCCTCTAGGGGTCACTATGGGGAATGCCTCGTCGTGACCCGTGTCTGAAGCATACATTGAAAAAACACCAACTCGCTGGCCGGCGATAGCCATGACGTCACTACCGGTGCGACTACAGTATAAATAGGCGCCGGGAGCACACATCATTCACTTCTTCGTCTGAAGCTTGCGTCGAATCACGAGATCCATAATTTCTAAAAACTCATCATACGCATGGCAGGAGGATTGGGAAGGCTCAGCCTCAGCTTCTTTGCCCTCCTCAGCTATTTCCTGCTTTTGCTGGGCTGATCCCAGCAGAGCAATGGCCCCTGAATCAGACAATGTTAATGAAATAACATCATCCTCCAGCGGCTCACTCTCGTGCACAGCCGACGATCGCGAAAGGGAAACCCCTCTTCAAACTCATCGGCCAGATCCACCTGCGATCCCCACGAGCTCATTCCCTTCCGTGCCTCAGCAGCGGCGGGTCCTGAATCGCGGGAAGCAGATGGCTGCCCCTCTTTCCTCTAAAAGAGAGACAAACGAGAGCGGAGCTTTTTCATTGGAAAAACGCTTGTAGTGCACGCCGATTGCCCCCTCGGAGGCATCGCGTGCGTGCTCTTCGCCCAAACAAATAACGCATAGATCGTGTGTGTCATCAGATGTTAAACAACGTCAACACGGATGCACACATCCTTAAATGCTTTGCTAGTGCTCGCCATAATGAGATAAATAGAGATCGCTCTTACCACAGAAATGCACGCTTCAAACAAAACAGTCAATGAAGATGAAGAAGAGAATGATGTGTGCTCCTGGCGCCTATTTATACTATAGTCGCACCGGTAGTGACGTCATGGCTGTCGCCGGCCAACGAGTTGGTGTTTTTTCAATGTATGCTTCAGACACGGGTCACGACGAGGCATTCCCCATAGCGACCCCTAGAGGACGCAGTTCGAAGTTCCCATGAAAGGGAACTGAAAATGTCTCAATTTCATAACTTACACCCACACACACTATCATTATTTTACAAAAAATAAAAAAATAAATCAAACAAATTAAAACCAAAAATGTTCATGTCATCATTTCCACACGAAAACATTTTAAAACAAATTTTAAAAAAAAATTTAATCTTAATTTTTTAAATAATTGATTAAAAAATCAAATCAGCTCATAATCAATAGCATTTATCTATTTATATTTATTTATGTGTAAGAAACTGCAAAACAGTGACAAGGCCTTGCACTCAATCAAGTACACTCAGCAGATTCTACATGTATTTGGCACACATTAATAGTCTGTGCACCGTGGAAGCAGCCATCAGTGCTCTCGGGGCAGAAACGAGCCGTTTGATGGAGTACTGGGCACACACACATGCTGACAGCTGCATCAAGGGACTGGAGTGTCTTTGAGGGCAGATGTGCCTGGAGGCCAGAGAGACCGGCAAAGACTCGCTGATTGGATGGAAACAGAAGCAAGGAAAGAACGGCGCATTCTCCATCACAAGGCCGGCATGGACAGATGCCAGATGCTGAGACAAAGACAAACTTGGCTTGCCGTCAGTGAACTCATCCTACAATCTTGCTCTCTTTCCCAGAAACATTGTCTGCTGACAATAGCACAGGAAGTGAGGCTCCGTTCACAGTGCAGAGGTTACAGGGTTGACAACTCAACACCGACCCCGCAGACAGATGCCCCGCTGGGTTTTATTGCGTTTGCCGCATTGTAATTTAACTGAATGACTCCTCAGAGATTGAAAAATGATTGACAGGTGACAGAAAGCAAATTAACTTCAGCAGAACAGCAGCTATAAATTAAAGTAACAAAGATGCCTGTCAAAACAACAGGAATGGAGAGCGCCAAGATATGCGGAAACAGAGATGGAGATGACAGACACCGGTGGGGTGTGAGGTTTATTCTCTTTCCAAGATTTTTGTGAGTGTGTCCAAAAGAAAATCTGCAGTAACAGACTGTCAGTTATACAATCTGCCTCTACTAAGAGTATTACAAGTCAATCTTGCAGTTTCAACAATATTTTTTTATCTATGGAAACCAATTATAATTTTATCTAGCTTACAAGTTCAAAAAAATGACAAGTAGAATCTTAGAATCTGCAACCAAACAATGCAGAAAACCAAATTTGCAAGACATACATATCCATGTACATATATAAAAAGAAAATAAATGCATTATATAGGGCAAGTGACAGTTCTGTCAGAGAACCATCCCTATATTGTTGAGCCCTATCTAATGGCGCCATATAAAATCGCAGATGAGATCTCTTAATAACTCAACTGTTTCTCCTACACAGCTATGGAAATAAATGGAAAGCCAATGGAGATGTCTGCTATAGCCTGCCACAAGTTCGTTCCCCCCCCCCCCCGAAGAAAAAGGCCACAGTAATCTTATATTTGCATGAACTGGAGGTTCTGAAGAAATCTCAATATCGTCTGCCAAGACTGTCTGCAATAAAAATTCAAAATATACAATTTGAAAAGAGGTCGCAATATGAACTTTTCTATAACAAAATGAACTTTTCTCTGCTCTTCAGGAGTTGCATTTTGGAGTTGTTTTAAACCACTTTTGATTTCTACTTTCTATGATTCCACTGAAAAGTAAACAGGGCAAAAGATTGTGCAACAGCTACAAAGCGAGGCCTTCCAGCTACATGTGAGAGAGAAAGAGCCAAGCAGAGTAAGAATGAGGATGAAGAAGAAAGACAGAGGCAGAGATTGGTAGAGGGTTCAAAAACCTTACAACACTGTCCTAAAGGGGCTTCAGGATAAACAAAGAGAGCGAGATGACAGAAAGCTGCAAAGTGATAAGGATCATGTCTTGGTGTTTGATTCTCCTGTGACTGGTGAACAAAACAAAGGGTGGTGTCACTGATGGAGTCTTTGCTGTGCATGTTTCTTCTTGTTGTTCAGAGCTTAGACACGAATAACATCAAAAACATCAGACTCCCCTCAGCCAGACTGATCGACAGACTCATCGCAGCTCGCAGTGGGAGCTCCTCAAAACCTCACCAATCACACACGCTCTTACTTTGACACATCAATATGCTGCTACACACAATGCATGAAAATTAAAGGGCTGTTCCAAAACATCTGAAATCAGTTTTTAGCATGAAAATGGTCTCAGTAGAGCTGTGCAATAATGATGTTAATTTGTAGGCCAATTCAGAAAACTAATTCACCATATGGTTCCCAGTGGATTTTATAATGTTTTTTTTTATTTATTAGTCAAATTTGTTTGTGAAACTTTCCAATGAACATGCTTCAGCCCCTATACAAGGTTCAACAGTCATGGGAAACCTATAGGAAAATCAGGGAATTTTATAATTGTGCTTTACAGGCATGAAAAAAAAAAAAACATGTAAATGCAATATGTTAAAGGTCAAGAAAAATTCATGGAAATATTTAAATTTCTCTGATTAAGCTCAGCGATGTAGGCACAAAAATCTTTTTTTTTTTTTTTTACAAATAATTATAATTGTGTAGATTAAATTTAATTCCAAAGATGAAGATTCTCACAGCAACCTCTATAAAATTATTTGAAAAATATGTATGCAGTAAACATGAATGACTGGAAAAGTCATGGAAAATTCATATTCATATATCCGTGGCCATAGTGGCCGAGCCGGGGGACCTGGACAAGGCCACGAAGGCTCCACCATGGCCTCCAGAATGGCCGGCACCTCCATGGCCCCCTGAACTGCCTGCTCCGCCATGGCCCCTGAACTGCCTGCTCCACCATGGCCCCCTGAACTCCCTGTTCCGCCCTGGAGGCCTTCCTTGTCTCCGCCCTATTCTTGCCCTGCACCAGCCTCCAGGGCACCCGTTCTCTGCATCCCCCCTGAACTGCCTGCTCCGGCATGGCCCCCTGAACTGCCTGCTCCACCATGGCCCCCTGAACTCCCTGTTCCGCCCTGGAGGCCTTCCTTGTCTCCGCCCTATTCTTGCCCTGCACCAGCCTCCAGGGCACCCGTTCTCTGCATCCCCGATATAGAAAACTACCAAATAAATATGCATGTGGATATGGCACAAAAAAATTGAACTACCTACGAATTAATACAGCCTCCTCATCTACAGTATAAAAGGACATGCCATTTTTGTCACTTTGACGGTGACTGGTGTAAAAAATAATCTTGTTTACGTTTGCATTAAGATGATTTTTCTTACCCCATGGCGGATAATTTTACTTGTTTTAAGTAAAATGCACTTAAATGCACCTGTTTTCCCCCAGGAAACAATAATAAACATATATCATATATAGCTTATAACATATATAGCTATATCATTTTTCTTATATAGAAAATGCATCGTGATTTAAGAATTTTTAGATATTTGTATTTGAAACAAGACAGAAATACTATAAAGCATTTTTTCAGCGTGAATGAATGAATGAATGAATGAATGAGGTATTTAAACATCGCTTACACTTTAAAAAGGGGGAGGAGACCGTAAGAAACTGAGTTTACCGAAGAAAATCTGCTACCGACCAGGTTAGGTTGATAGAGTAAGTTACCGTGGTAACTGACTCTGAGTATAAGTTACCGCTCTTTCAGAAACGGGCTTGACTTGCCCTGCTTTCTTGGGTTTGACAAACCTCCCATTCTGAAATGGAAAACCCAGAGTTTCCCTCATTTCAGGGTTAATATACAGTTTTCACTTAACCTCCTTTCTGAAACGGGCCCCAG
>NW_015627232.1:1223909-1239856 GCF_001515625.1 Sinocyclocheilus rhinocerous
TGCCTGCTCCGCCATGGCCCCTGAACTGCCTGCTCCACCATGGCCCCCTGAACTCCCTGTTCCGCCCTGGAGGCCTTCCTTGTCTCCGCCCTATTCTTGCCCTGCACCAGCCTCCAGGGCACCCGTTCTCTGCATCCCCGATATAGACAACTACCAAATAAATATGCATGTGGATATGGCACAAAAAAATTGAACTACCTACGAATTAATACAGCCTCCTCATCTACAGTATAAAAGGACATGCCATTTTTGTCACTTTGACGGTGACTGGTGTAAAAAATAATCTTGTTTACGTTTGCATTAAGATGATTTTTCTTACCCCATGGCGGATAATTTTACTTGTTTTAAGTAAAATGCACTTAAATGCACTTGTTTCCCCCCAGGAAACAAGAATAAACATCTTAGGCTATATAATTTTTCTTATATAGAAAATGCATCGTGATTTAAGAATTTTTAGATATTTGTATTTGAAACAAGACAGAAATACTATAAAGCATTTTTTCAGCGTGAATGAATGAATGAATGAATGAATGAGGTATTTAAACATCGCTTACACTTTAAAAAGGGGGAGGAGACCGTAAGAAACTGAGTTTACCGAAGAAAATCTGCTACCGACCAGGTTAGGTTGATAGAGTAAGTTACCGTGGTAACTGACTCTGAGTATAAGTTACCGCTCTTTCAGAAACGGGCTTGACTTGCCCTGCTTTCTTGGGTTTGACAAACCTCCCATTCTGAAATGGAAAACCCAGAGTTTCCCTCATTTCAGGGTTAATATACAGTTTTCACTTAACCTCCTTTCTGAAACGGGCCCCAGCTCTGTTTGAACCATGAGAGAGAGAGTGTGTGTGTGTGTGTGTGTGTGTGTGTCTGACTCTGTGTGTACAGCATGGTTTTGAAGGTATCTGTTTGTATGTGTGTTTACACACAGTGTTAAGTGGATAAGTGCTCTCTCTTTGAGCCAAGCACACAAAGATAAATTTGTTTGTTGCTCAAGGCTGTTGTTTGAAAAGGTTCCAAATTCAAACCATCACACTTAACATTAATGTACACACAGTACAAGGACAACAATGTTGTGCAAAGTTTTTAAAAATGTATCTGAAAAAAAAACAGATGGGAGGAAGTGAATGATACATTAAGAGCAAGGGCGACTCAAAAGGCCTTGTGAAACACTTGAAGCATGGAAACAAGACTCCTTTGCAAACTTATAGCATGTTGAGGACAACACCTGAACGCCAGCTATTTACCTTCAGATGTATGAACTGTAAATGTAGTTGAACATAAGACACAGTCACGAGAAAATTCAATATTCTCCACTAATGAGCTGATGAGTTGAATCAGGTGTGATAGATGAGGGAGACATACAAAATGTGCAGGGCAGGGGGTACTCCAGGACAGGTTTGAGAACCACTGCCATAGTACATAGTACTTGAAGCTTCATTGCCACTGAGCACTTACCTGTATAAATGTTTTTGTGTCAAGGCCGTTTTCTCTACATCTTTTCTGGTGTTTAAACATGCAGAAAAGTGGTGAGAATTATCCGTTGTTTCATTATTCTTAACCACAGCTCTCCGCGGTTGAAGGCCACCACCATGTTTTTAACTGAAGAAATCTAAATACAAGAGCGGCCGATGGTAGCATTATTTGTCAGAACACCGGCAGATATGATCTCATGGTTGGTTGTCACATTGTTACACTTTTTTTTTTTTTTGACATTCCATTATATTTTTTTCGCTCCATGTTTCTATTGCCTAATGAAGCCTTGAGATTTTCATTTCACCATTTGTCACAACAAAAATACATTTCACTTGCCAGGGTAGCTTAAGGAACTTCTAATCATTCAAGGATAGAGAGTCGGCGTGGGTAAAGGGCTGTCATACATTTAATCAAGTACATGCTCAGTTGGATAGTTGTGCTCTTCTACATACATTATTCAGGTTTTGCCCACCATTTACTGCATGTGAAGGGTGAAAATGGAAAGCAATGCTTCTGTCCTCTCTTTCTATTCATCTGACTTGCTCTTTTATTCTCTGTGGCAGCGTATGTATCTGTGTGCGCCAGGAGCTCTATAATACCTGGAGAAAGCTATCTGTTAGCATTCCCATTCTTCTCAATGGCACATGCTCAGCTGGCGCAGAACTTCCCAAAAATGTGATTTGAAGTCTGCCATCTTTGCTCATATGCACTTTGTTCTGCTGGCAGTTTTCTTAGAGCTAGTCACTTGAACCTACTGCAAATGCCATGACATCAAGACAGTGCTGATGGCAACACAATAATATTTTGCAGTATAAAATTTAAAGGCACATAATGAAAGCCGAAATCATGTTTATGGATGAGCTAATGTATTAAAGATTTATTAACATAGTAGAATGAAGCAGGGTGAGGCAATGACCAGGGACGAGCCATTATTTAAAATTGCTATTTCTCTGGATTTAAACATTCTTCGAAACACTTGGGATAATGTAAGTACACAAGTCAGCAAAGTATACTGTTCTAATGATTTCTGGATATTTTCATAAAAAAATCTTACATATTGTGCCTTTAAGCAATATATATATATATAGAGAGAGAGAGAGAGAGAGAGATGTCGGTTTCAGTTAGAAAAAAAGTGATTATGGTTATTAAATATAATCTGATCTAGGGCTGCACGATTAATCGAAATTAAATCGCAAAGGCGATAAATCGGGATTAGACAGAAGCTGTGATTGTCGTGCGTATCTTTCAGTGAAGCATGGTTCTGTGATCAGCAGTAAATCTCCATTCGAAAGCCAGAGGGCGCTCTCGCACTGAAACTCCAAATACGGCTCGCAGAAGAAACCCAGAAATCCCTTGCTGAATAAACAGATTTAACTGCTTTCATTAATTCAACGTGACTAATAAACACACGACTTTGACAATATATGGTTTATCTGAGTTCGTCTTATTATCATTTTTTATTATAATAAAGTACATAATAATGCAATGCTAATCGACATAGCCTTTATCACTGCTTAGAATACTATGAAATATGTTGCGTACCTTATTCTGTGTAAGAAGCCACATCATCTCAAGGATTTATTTAAAACACTCGACTGACGTTATGAAGTGAGTTTGGAGTAAAAACATGTTATTAAATGTGGTTATTAAATAAAACTAGGGACTCATAAACAACTCATGAATCTCATCACAAAACAAACACACACAGCCGTGGATCATCCAGGTAACAACAATAAGGTAAAGTCACTTTCTTTTCCACAACTCTGTGAATGTTAAATATGATGCAAGATATAAAAGATTATAATTGTTTGTTGTTACAATGTGACTTTGATAAAGATCAAATTACATTGCATGACTAATTAATGCAGAAAACCAACCAATTCCAATGGGTTCACATACTTTTTCTTGGCACTGTATATGTAGTTGTTATCCGATCCTTTTGAGAAACTTTAATTATCTCAAATAATAGTGAAATTGGATCTTGCAATAGAGATGTTTATGTCATAGAGATGCATACATTTCTGCATGATGGAACACATCACAACTCGACTTGTGTCAACTTTGGACCAAGCAGCGGAAATCAATAACTCGACTGACGGCTTCTACACTCCAAGACAGATGACAAATAACTGACTTTGTTCTGTAGTTTTCTGGTGCAATCTATATGGAATTTGTTCACAGAATGGAAATGACATGGATTTGGAGACAGATCTCTATTTACAACTTATAAATATATATGTTGGATGATTCTGCTCTTCTCAGAGCAATTTAGCTGTTTCAGTAGAGTTATTATTTATATGTAAGATCAATATCATATTGTAATGCAGATAAAGATTCTTGCATGGCCACACTGCATTTGCATACTGTAAGTCACAATAAGAACTTTTTTCAGTAGTATGAGATATAAAGTCTTTACAGTGAGAAAATTTCTCAATATGAGATCCTACTCTACATCATGACAAAGTTTCTCTATTGTGAGATTCATTATTATGAGAATGTTTCTCAATATTTTGAGATACTGCAAGAATATGTCTCAATATTATGAGAGAGTAAGTCATAATGAAAGGTATTTCAATATACAATATTATGAGATACTACTAGAAAGTTTCTCATTATGATTAGATACTTGGCCATAATTACAAGAAAGTTCATCATAATTCTGAGAAACCCATACACTGTAAAAAAAAAAAAAAGATCAATGTACATAAAACAAAGATTATTGGGGTACATTTACATTTTCTACTTCAAAATTTCGCATTTAATTCAATGTGATTTTCAATTTCTTTGAATTTGTGAAATCTACTAGCAATTGAAAAAAAAATGTTTCTACACCACATTTTTTTAGTCAAGGTTTTTTTTTTTTCAGTTTCTGTTCATCTAAAAGTAGTGTTCATTATTTCACAGAAATAAAGCAGATAAATAGCCACAAACCTTGCCATTCTTTCCCCTGTGTACACTTGCAAATGAGTGTAAGAAGTAAAATGAAAAAGGATTTGCTTATCAATGGTTGGATATATTAGTATCTGTGGTATCTGAGCCTGTGGACATTTGCTTCAGTTACAAAACCTCTGTCATTGAGTGTGTGTTTAGGATTTTGTTTGATTAATTAATCTCACATTGTGTTAATTTGTGTGACCTCTCTCTGATTTTGCTACACTGAGAGAGGTAGTGGCCTCAGCATCAGCACGGCTGCTATCAGACACATAATGGATGTAGTACTGTGCTAGAGGGAGAACTATTGCCTGGAATAATTCATTTGCAAAAATTTAATTGCTATATTAAGGGTGCGTGGTCCCCGCCGGCAAGTGCATTGGCCCTGATAAGAGATTTTTCATTAAGTTCACTTGTTTACAATGCAATCAATTTAGTCAGCCTATTGTCATGTGGGTGTGGGAATGGAAAGAAGCCACTGCAATCGTTAATATGGACTTTGCTTATTGGACTGACAAGTTGTGGAAAGATAAAGTAAGTAGTTTTTACATGTAGACCCTGGATCTGAGGATGTGTTTATCCATGCATGTGTGCTTGCTGGTTATTGCGGTCTGTTTTTTGATGAAGAGATTTCATGGTGTATTTGTGATTGTGTGTGCACCCTGTAGGATCCATTCTGAGAGTACAAAGTGCTTTTGTTTGTCTTCATTTAATTAACCTCCCTCATGTTGTTGCAAATGTAAATGACTTTTTTCTTACATGTGAAAGTGAAGTTTAGGTCAAGTTTAGCACAATGTTCATGCCGCTTTTTTCCATACAGTGTAACAAATGCCACAATTCTGATCTCACGATACAATTGACGAAACTTTGAACAAAGCAAATAATATAGAGTTAAATAAATAGAGTACTTCTTAAAAATATTATTTCTAACATGTGTGTTAAACTGTTAACAAAAAAGTAAATTTTTTTAAGATGCTAAATTTGATTTTACATAAGCTGCAAAACTGAATAGGACTTGATCTTTGGACCTGGTCTTTCTTCAAGCACAGGTCGATGACAGCCGAACAGAAATATTCATGTACTTAACTAAAAATACATGTGCTTGCACTCTGTCCCTGACTACATACATTTGAAAAGTTATAAATATTCAATTTTATTTTTTATTATTTAATACTTAATAATAAACATGGAAGCTCAAAAAGCGTGCCTTCTTGGTTTATCATATTTGATGCTAAAATAAATGTCTTGAACTTTAACTTTAAACCATACACAATGCATAGTCACTATGCATGATACATATTGTTGTATTTTTTATTACAATATATTGTGACATGATGTATTGTTATAGCCTTACAATGAAAGTGAATGACAAGGCTGTTAAGGTATAAAAATGACAAAAACATCATTAAACTATTTAATTCATCTTGCACGCTAGGAAAACAATATTCACTATAATATTTCATCATATCTCACATACATTTTATTACTTTCATGGGTTTTAGAAACACCTACAAGAGGTTATTTCTGCCAAAGGCAGCAATACTGGTGTAACTATATTTACAAAGATACAAATGTGAATTTCTGTATTTTTGTTGAATAAAGGATTTTTCATTGTTATTTTGTTGAATTATCACCTTCAGTAATCAATATTATTATCAATATATTATTGATATATTTTATTGTTTATTATCAATATCCCCCATATATTGAACATTTGAGTGAAAAGGTAAAATTATCAAATTGATTTCTTTGATGGCACCAGCATTTGAGCTCGCCCTGATGATCATGTTCTACAGCATGTTTTGAGATGATCTAAAGAGCATCTTGTGCATCAATGTAAGCAAAACATCTGACTCTCTATACAAAGAGTTATGTCATAAATGTGCTTATTTGATTAGCAAGAAAAGATAATAATTACATTACATAATGTTTCTTATTTTGAACATTTTCAGTAGCCTAAGACTTTTCAGATTTAAATGACAAGTCTATATCCCATATTTCTGCTATATAAGAAATATATATATATATATATATATATATATACTGTAGACAAGTCTATATCCCGTATGTGATTGTGATTGTATAAAGGCTAGCTGTGCCCTGTCGATTTAAATGTTTGACATTTTACTCACACTGATTTTCCAAGCGATGAAACTTGCTCATCTGCTGATTTGCTCTCTCTGCCATTTGTCTCGCAGAGACCATAATGTTGACCTCTATCAGACTCTGGGAAAAAAGGGACAGATTTCAATGATTTAACATTTAAGTGCACATGTGTATAGACTGACACACTGTTTCCAAAGTAGACCCAACCTGTGCTGTTTCCAAATGAATCTCCAGGTTTAAAGGTGGGGTAAGTGATTTCTGGTAGCCAATGTTGACATTTGAAATCACCAAAAAACAAAGCAACCTTGGCGTCCGATCGCAGGCCTTCCCCTCCTTGAGTTCTCTCCAGCGCTGGAAAGCTGATCCGATATTTACACGGGTCTTACTTCTTGCCTTAAGCCTTCTTTTGTTCCACAGACGTTTTCCTCTTTTGTTTTTTATCCGCCATCTCTATCTTTCTGTCGCTCGGCTCACTAATGTCTGTCCTGTGCACTGAACTCTCTCTCCTCCACATCATGAGTAGACATGCCCCTTACTGCTGATTGGCTACAAGTTTGTTTTGCTAGTCGGCCCAAATCAGTTTTCTAAAGCGTTTTTGAAAAATCGCTTACACCACCTTTAAGCCTCTGCTGGTTAAATATGCTGTTAAGTGTGTGCAGTGTATTTTCTGAGATGTGTCCCTGAAGGCCTGTCTAGTGTTGTCCTAATGCCAGTGTTTACAGGAATGAAGTGGAGCTCATCTCTGTGTGAATGTGAGCTTATTTATTACTATAGTGAGGGCAAAAAACTGTCCCTAGAAGTTAGCTAAATCTGACAAATCCTCTTTTGGGGATATTTGGGGATATCATCCACTTGTAAAATCAATTCATAAATGCAACAAATGCTTACTAACTATAAAAACGTGTCAGGTTTTTCATTAGAGTTAGGGCTTAGTCTGTAGTAACCAGTGTTGGGGGTAGTAACACATACAAGTAACGTGAGTTATGTAATCAGATTACTTTTTTTTCAAGTAACTAGTAAAGTAATGCATTACGTTCCACAAAAATAACAAATACAATTAGTTACTTTTTATGGAGTGATGCAATATTGTAATGCATTACTTTAACTTTCCCCAAAATTGGTAGTAAGTAAGGGATAATATGAAGTCAGCCAGTCATTATCGCAAAATAATTGCACACAATGCAAATCTTTAAAGGCTTTATTTTAACACTAAAAAAATTAATAGGATCAATATGTAATAATTATTTAACCAATTTTCACCTTTTTTTTTTTTAAAGCTATACAGGTTCAACTAAATTTCCTAAGTCAGTTTAATATAATTTAAGTAGAATTAACATGTACAGCCAATTTGATTTTATTAAAAAATGTAAGGCAGCAACTTAACTTGAACTGAACTAAGTTGAAGTAGGTGGACAATTTTTACAGTTTAGTTTAAACTTACTGTAACTTAATGCTTTACTATAGCAATTTAAGTAGTTCATTTAGACATCTCATAAATTAGTTAAGTTGCATATATTCACAATATAAGTGCAATACTGAAGTTTACATCTTCACAGACAATAAAATAAACAGGTGAACTTTATCTAAATGAAGTTTAAATCCATATTGTGCATATGTCATTACAGTAACAATGCAAAGTAATATTTATAATATACTATATATCTTTAGATACTTAGATACTCTCTCTCTCTCTCTCTCTCTGTGTGTGTGTGTGTGTGTGTGTGTTTTAGTAAAGACATGTATAATGCTAATTTTTAACTTATTTTATTCATCAAAGAATCTTAGGGGAAAATATGATTTCCACTAAAATATGAAACAGTGCTGTATTTAACACTGATAATAAGAAATATTTCTTAAGCACCAAATCAGCATACTAAAATGATTTTTGAAGGATCATGTGACATGGAAGACTATAGAAAAGGCTGCTGAAAATTCAGCTTTGACGTCACAAGAATATATTCAAATAGAAAGCAGTAATTTTTTTAATTGTAATAATTCAATATATGACTTTTTGCTGTATTTTTTATTAAATAAATGCTGCCTAGGTGAGCATAAGAGACACACAGCATATATATAGAACTTTTATAGTAAATGTGTATTCCAGCACATGACCTTGTTGCCAGCGCTCACTGGCACAGACTGAAACTGGTCTTTTTCTCTGTCTGTTTCTGTTTCTGACTGTGGATTCTTGCCATGGAGTGTCATTGAGAAAACACACATTCAAGTAAACAGATTCTGTGCTGTGACTTCAAGCACTTGTATGCTCTCACTCTCTCACTGTCACACACACAAACAAAAGAACAGCCAGTGAGAGTAATAAACTCCCTGAGCTTCTCAAGCAGCAGGAAAGCATCTGATGTACAACGATGGTGTGTGAACACCCAGCAGTCCGGGTGCTGCCAACTGTCTTTCTCCATCCTAATACCGCATGCAGAGATCATCCCATAGGCTTGACAGAGCATCAGAGGAAGCCCTTATCGTACCTTGGTTTCAGACTGATGTCACGTTGATTGATATCACTTAATAACATATTCAGTCCTATTGATTTTAATAAATGGCTGTGTTTAAACAGACATCTTAGGAAGAGAGTCGTCACAGCTTTTGTAATGCGAGTACTCGATCAAACAATGGTGAAAGAGAGAGGCAGATACATGTTGTGTATGAGATGGATGTGTGTGAGGATGAAGTCATGTCATTCCTGTTATGTGTTATCTTTCTGAAAACGGTAACCTTTAAAAATGAATGTTTGTGTTGTCAATTAGTATTTTAAAAGGATTAAAAGATATGCTTTAATCAGACTTGTTTTTGTATTGTCTTTTTGTTTGTTTGTTTGTTTTGTTTTGTTGTGTGTGTGTGTGTGTGTGTGTGTGTGTGTGTGTGTGTGTGTGTGTGTGTGTGAAAATTTTTGGGTAGGGTTGGTGTAGGGCAGTAGCACATACAGTTTGTACAGTATAAAAACCATTACGCCTATGGAATGTCCCCATAACGTGATGAATACACAACATGGGTGTGTGTGTGTAAAAATTATTTTGTTTTGTTTTTTGTTCACAGTGACAAAAAAATGAATTTAATT
Organism: Sinocyclocheilus rhinocerous; assembly: GCF_001515625.1. Taxonomy (NCBI): domain Eukaryota; kingdom Metazoa; phylum Chordata; class Actinopteri; order Cypriniformes; family Cyprinidae; genus Sinocyclocheilus; species Sinocyclocheilus rhinocerous. Next base: position 1,233,493 of record NW_015627232.1, read on the forward strand.
CCTGACAGGAAAAAGGAAATAAAACTTTTAACAGGATTATAACCAGGATGGAAAGAAGATCTACAGTTAGCCATTGGTCTGTAATTAATTTAGAGTAATTTTACATAAGGAGGACGATTTGAAACCAATTATGTATTTTTAACCATCTTTTGAAATGTTAATGTCAAGCAGATGACTGTAATTTCATTTTAAAACAGGATGAAATGTTTTACGTTGAGACAAACCAATTAAATAGTACATCACAGGTTTTATTAAATCCATAAATCCAATCAATACACATATTGTTTTCTCAATAAAAATTGTTAAGTTGTTTAAAAAATAAAGTTAAGTAATATGAATTACATATTTAAAATGCGTATGGTTAATATTTTATCCAATATATTAAGAAATGCATAATGGAGAATGAATATGGGGACAGAGAATAACGCACATGCTGGGAAGAAGGGTTTGTTTTGGATTTCATCATTGGTGCTACATCAACCTCATTCACAATCAAATAAATAGTCTATAGCACCTATTTGTGAAAATATATCATACCATGACACATCTGATCTGTTTTTCACAACAGTCCCTGCATTTTGACAAAATGTGCATGAAGGAACAACAGTGCCATCAGGTGGCCATACAAGGCAAAACATCTGTATCCAAAACACAATTGGTACTTGACATCATAACTAAGATCAGGGCCATTGCCTTAAGAAAAAAAAAAGAACGTTTTTTTTTTTTTAAATGTAGTCAGAAGCCATCAGCGTACAAGTGTTTCAAAGCACCCTAATACACAGATCTGGTGAACCTATAATGTAACCAATACTTTTAAAATAAGAACCATATAGTCAACTCCAAAGCTTTATACAGTAAAAATGGTTTTAATCTTAAGGTGCTGCACTGAAAAACCTTAATAGAGTACAACTGGCAGTGAAAAAACACAGTATAACATGTCTGTTTTCCTCAAGGTACATCAGAGAATATCATTTATTTATTTATTTATTTATTTATTCATTCATTCATTCATTGTTTGTTTGTTTGTGGTTGTTTTGTTTTGTTTTGTTTACAGTGGCAAAAGAATTCCTAAGGTTGAATGTAGCATGAAAATACAACAAGTAAAAATAAAAATTAATGTTTGTGTCAACATTTAAAGAAGATTAAAAAAATTAATAATCATCATCATCATCATCATGCATGTATGTATGTGTGTATGTATTTATTTATTTATTTATTTGAAAGCAGAGCAGGGGTTTTGTGAAAGGAATTATTAATTAATTGTATTTGTTGCCATCAATGCACTCATACAAAAAATAAAATATGTTTTTCTTTATTGTAAACTTATATATTATATTATATTATATTATATTATATTATTGTTATGTTATGTTTCTTGACCCATTGGTGTATTTTCCCTCTCCTGCCACATTCTCTCTGGATGTGTTAGTGAATGTTAAAAGCTCTTAATGAGATCCTTTGGGAGTCTAGAATAGCAGAAAACTCTTTCTTGACCCATTGGTGTATTTTTTAACTCATAAAACAAACTGTAGAGAGATTTAAGCTTAAAAACTACTGAATTTTATACATATTGAAAATTGCAAGCCTATAATCTACTTCAAAAACTTTGCAACCAGTAAAATAATAATAATAATAATGCAAACATGATCCAAATAATGTCAGGCACTTTAAAACCCTAAAAAACGAAAATTAACACAACTTCACAACCCTAACCCTAACCCTAAGTTTTGTTCTGAATGTTGCACAAAGATGACAATATCCAAATCCCTTGTCCTTGTGAAGACACTTTTTGGTCCCCATGAAGAAACATAAGTCATACAAAATGAAGTTGTGTGTGTGTGTGTGTGTGTGTGTGTGTAGTCAGGGTAACTGATGATGAGGCGAGTCAGACCTCTGGTGGTTGTGTGTGGGACTGCTGGTCATAAAGAGACCCTGGGAGGTCTATTAAGGCACCTTTCATTCATATACATAATCCATGTAGCTGTAATAGAGACGTGACTGTGTTGGTTTATGTGTGTGTGTGTGTGTGTGTGTGTGTGTGGAGGTGTGTGAATATGTTTACTGTAGATCTTGACATTCAAGCTGACATTTGGGGAATTTTTATTTTCAGTGACATTTCCTGAAAGACGTGGTGAGGGTAGATATTGTGAATCTGAGTGTATGGATTCTCAACATTTACATCACTGACAAAATGATCACTGCAATAGTCTGACACTTGTGAAACGTGCAAAGCCATCCATATTTTTCTGCTATAATGTATAAACTTTTAACATCTAACACTCACATAAAGGAATAGTTCAACTTTTGCTGAAAATGTATCACCCTCAGGCCATCCAAGATCAGATTTGGAGAAATGTAGCATTACATCACTTGCTCACCAATGGATGGATGCAGTGAATGGGTGCCGTCAAAATGAGAGTCCAACAATTAATGCCTTATGAAGTGAAAAGCTGCATGTTTGTAAGAAAAAAAAAACATCGTTAAGACTTTTCATGGATTACTTGTGAATTGTTGCAATGCTTTCGTCAGCTGGTTGGACACTCGTTCTGACGGCACCCATTCACATTATTTTAATATTGGTTGGTTCATCACTGGTAAAAAATATAAGTTCAGTGGTCTAATCTTCTGACAGCATGGTTGCACAACAACAGTTTTGTAAGACTCATAGGGAAGCATAAGTTAGTTTTAAAGAAGCAAAATATTAGTTTTTGCTGATGCTAAAAAATGTCAGATGACAAACAATTTCTCAACTTCATCATGTGACCAGCTAACTCAACCAATCACAGTGACTTCTTACCATGGGCTTTACATTTGAGTCCCTTCATCTCTCTGAACTCGTACTTCACCATGGCCAAGCACTGGATAGCGGTTCTCCTCACACTTCTGTCTCTCACCAGAGCAGGCGTCTGTGAGACCCTCCCTGGCTCCTGCAGGATCGTGTGTGACCCCTCCTCAGATCGTTCTAAAGACCAGAGCAATGGCTTTGTCATCCCTCTCACCTCATCTGCAGCAGGACCTCCTGGTCCACCTGGACCTCCAGGTAAAGCAGGTCCTCCTGGCCCAGCCGGACCCTCAGGTATAGGCTCGTCGAGTAAAGGAGGTGTCGCATTCAGTGCTGCGCTGCAGGACGCCTTCAGCAAGAATGATGTGATAAAGTTTAACGACGTGATTACTAATCTGGGAGGAGGTTATGACTCCTCGACCGGGACTTTCACCTGTAAGACAGCGGGAGTGTACTACTTCATCTTTAGCATTGTGAAGACCGGCCAAAACCTACGAGTGGACTTGGTTCTTAATGACCAAACGGTGAGTTTACCTCAACATGAGGTTTTTTGCAGGGATTTTCAAACAAAGACATCTAAGTATGTTAAAAATGTAAGCCTTATAAAGGCTGCTCTATATTTTTGTATGCATAAAAAGACCCATTTATAATTTATATATATATATATATATTATGGAAACTGTTTTTCAGTATTTCTTGATAATTAGAAAGTTAAAAAGAACAATATTTATTTGAAAGAAAAATGATTTGTAACAGTATAAATGTCTTTACTGTGACTTTTAATCACTTTATTGTGTCCTTGCTAAATTACAAAAAAATAAAATAAATAAAAATAAATAAATATTAAAACCTTACTGACCCCAAAGTTATTTATTTTTATTTGATTTATTTATTTATGTTTAAAGCTTATGCAAATGTATTTATTTCTGTTAAAAAAGTAAAGCTGGGAATAGTATAATTGCAATTAATCCCTTGATTTCTGACCAGAATAAAAAAAAGGAAACATTAAAATGAATGCCTTAAGTGGCACGGGTATATTTGTAGCAATAGCCAACAATACACTGTATGGGTCAAAATTATAGATTTTTCTTTTATGCCAAAAATCATTAGGATAGTAAAGATCATGTTCCAACCGTAAATATATCAAAGCTTAATTTTTGATTAGTAATATGCATTACATCCATCAATTGAAAGTTTATTTATTCAGCTTTCAAATGATGTATAAATCTCAGTTTTTAAAAAATTGACCCTTATGACTGGTTTTGTGGTCCAGGGTCAGAAATTCGCGATTTACACCTTTACAAAGCGTCTGTTGCGCATGCAAATTTAATTTCAGATTTCCCTAACAAGCAACCATATATTTTTTAAATAAACCCAAAAAACCGCAACCTGCGACCTGGGATTTTTTCAAGCAACTTTAAAAAAAAAGAATTAAGCCCAAATTTGCGTATAATACGCGGATTTAGCAACTATGATCAGGGCTTCTATTGGTCCGTTTACGATCGGATATCTATTGGCTACTGCCGTCAAAGGTGAAATTGTTTATTGATTGAATATATTTAATTCAATTTTAAATTAATATGCTAAATTTGTAAGCCTTACAATTTCGTAGATTTTAATTCAAATTTTTGAAAAAAAGTGGGGGAAAAAACAGCGTCCTGAAAACTCCTGCTTTGTTGCTTTAATAAAACAGCTGCTACACAATAAAATATTAAGGACTCACATCTTTTGCAGCATAATAAGTCTGATAAATATGCTCATTTCCACTGTTGTGTGTTCTAGGTTGTGGCGAGTGCAGTGGCAGTGGATGTTCTTCATACAGACACCGCAAGCAATACTGTAGTGCTGCAGCTTAAAGCTGGAGACCGGCTGCATGTTCGGCTGAACAACAGTGAACTAAGCAAGAGGGACTCACAAAGCCGCTTCAGTGTCTTCTCTGGTTACCTGCTCTATGAGATCTGAGACCAACAGACAAACATGATTTCTTTCTGCTTTAACTTCTTTCTGTTAGTTTAAAGAGGCCTCTTTGCATTCAGACTGTGGGTGTTTCCTTGAATAAAGAATGAATTCTTCTGGCAATTTGCCTGCCTGAGACTTTTCATTGAATATTGAATTAATTCTTCTGTTTTCAAAGGCCGAGACCTTGGCGAGATACTTCACAGGGCACTGGCACAGATATTACACTTGGACTTCAGGGAGATTGAGAATGACACAACAGACATACACACTCAGCAACAGCAGCTCAGTCACAGCGCTTTAACAGCCCTGTCTCACACAAAGATCAGATTCACTGTAAGAGAGTAGTGGGACCAAATCCAACCCTGGATTATTGATTTCACTTAACCTACAGCAGACAGGAAGTAATACACTTAATACTTTTACATCCTTTAACCGCTGAATAAAAATGAGGTGCAATGCACTACAGACAAGTATACTGAAATGTAAGTTTTTTCCTAACTGTTGAACTATCGGTCGAAAGTTTGAATGATTATTATTTCTATTTTTTTATGTTTTTGAAAGAAGTCTCTTATTCTCACAAAGACTACATTTATTTGATCAACAATACTGTAAAATCAGTAATATTGTGAAATAGTTAAAATCACAGATCAACAGTTAAAATAACTATTTTCTATTTTAATATACTTCAAAATGTTATTTATTCATGTTATAGAATAAAAAGCTGAATTTTCAGCAGCCATTACTGTGGTCTCCAGTGCCTCACGATCCTGATGCTGATTTGGTGCTCAAGAAACATTTCTAATTATCATCAATTATCATTTTTGCTACCTAATAGCCTATTTTTGTGGAAACTGTGATAGGCCTACACTACCATATGCAAAAGTAAGATTTTAAAAAAGACTGGTAGTGTACATGAAAAAAAAATTATATTTTCTTACACGGTTAAAAATCTGCATTATTACTTAAATTTCATTCTATCTGTGAAATCCTCTGCACACCCGAACTCTGAGGATCATATTGCTACCAGTTCATGGCTCATTTAGAATCAAACATAAAAAGCAATTCACCATAAAAACACACAAAAAGCTGCAGTTTCACAATACATGAATTACACTTATGAGTAACAGTAAAATGCTGCAAAAAATTTTTTCTTACGCTTGAAACGCGATTTACACCTTTACAAAGCGTCTGTTGCGCATGCAAATTTAATTTCAGATTTCCCTAACAAGCAACCATATATTTTTTAAATAAACCCAAAAAACCGCAACCTGCGACCTGGGATTTTTTCAAGCAACTTTAAAAAAAAAGAATTAAGCCCAAATTTGCGTATAATACGCGGATTTAGCAACTATGATCAGGGCTTCTATTGGTCCGTTTACGATCGGATATCTATTGGCTACTGCCGTCAAAGGTTTGAATATTGATTCAAATTGTGGGCGTACTCAGTAACGAACTATGATTTAAAAATAACGAAGTAGATTATTTTGCTTAATTTGTACTTAAGTACAAGTAAAAGTAAAAGTACAGCTTTAAAAATATACTCAAAAAAGTACAAGTACCCGAAAAAAACTACTTAATTACAGTAACGTGAGTAGTTGTAATTCGTTACCTCCACCACTGAAG
>NW_015627232.1:1239898-1262204 GCF_001515625.1 Sinocyclocheilus rhinocerous
ACAATGTTTGCAATTGAGTCAAAAGAAGAAGGTCTTACATTGTTTTGCTTCTCAAATAAATTCATCATGTTTTACGGATGTTTCGATATTTTTACTGGAAAACAAGGCAAAAATACAGTGCAGTGTGCTTTGAAGGCCCCTGGCAAACAGCATACAGTACTCTCTCATCTCAGTCACGTCTCAATTTAGTTTCCGGTTCGATTCGTGGTGTAGCAGACGTCAGCCAGTGGTCTGAATTTGGGGCCGAGAGTGTTCAAAAAGTCCAGTGATTCCTGTTCACCCACGATGCTACAACATCCTACAGAGCCTGCAAGAGATCCCATCCCCTCATGCCCATAAGTCTTCAGCAGGTCATCCGCGTACCGCCCCTCCTCCTCGTCTCCGAAGTAAGCCAGTTTCTGTCACAAAATAAGGTCGCAATTTAGGTCACGTGAAAATAACTTCAGTAGAGCATGAACGAAAAACAGAGAGAATGTGAAATATGAGTTTCCTGGGTGAATGAATGTATAAATTCAGCTCACTCTGTCCAAGTAGCGCCCGTTGGTTTTCCATGTGTCCAGAGCAGTCGTATTGGAGAGTTTCTGTAGCGTGGCATTGCCGTGCATGTTGTTATCATAGCGTCCAGATGAGTAGTACTTCTCTGTCCCAAACTCTTGAGTGGTGGTGTTGTACACGCCTCCTCCCTGGAAAAACGACTGCCCGTAGCGCCCTGAAGCTGAAGTCATGTTCTTACTTTCCATGAGGCCGCTCTGTAGTGACCCGTCCACTACCTCTGCCCCAGGAATCATCATCAAAGCTCCATCTTTCTAAAAAGAGAAAGACATTCCAGCCAAATATGGTCAAACTCTTCTAGTGGTTTCTCTGATTAATTTAACTATTTAAAAAAAGAGGTGTTTTTCTTACCACTTCTTCACCAGGAGCCTCAGTGTTGGATTTCAGCAGCATTCCACCTGTTCCTGTGTCATCACTGATGTAAAGCTTGTCTCTCTTAGTACTGCATATGAAGATGAGCAACAGACCTGATACGGCAAGAAAAACAGAAGGCAAATGTATCGGTGTTTCTGAGAATCATTTATGGCCGTAACATGAAAAATCTGATTTTTTTTTTTATTTAAACCTATCAGATTTGAGAGGTTTTGACAAAAAAAAAAACACTGAATACTAAGAAATTCATGTTAAAATTACAATTCAACTTTTCACTTAAATTATTATGCTGGTATATAATCTGTAAAATAAAAATAAATGGAAAAGACTCTTGGACTTGTGTATATACACTAGTCAACATTTGAAGTGGATCAAAAGACAAGAATGCATTTTGGTTTTAAGTTTTAGGACAACTTTGATAAAAATGTTTTGATCCACTTCAAATGTTGACTAGTGTAGTTTAAGGACCGTATTCAGCAAGGATGCATTAAATTGATCTAAAGTGACAGTAAAGACATTAACATTGTTACAAAAATTCCATTTCAAATAGATGCTGTTCTTTGAACTTTATATTCCTCAAATAATCCGTTAAAAAATTATTCCTGTTTCCACAAAATTATTAAGCAGCACAACTCTTCAACTTTGATAGTAATAAGAAATGTTCCTTGAGCACCAAATCAGCATATTAGAGTGATTTCTGAAGGATCATGTGACACTGAAGACTGGAGTAATGATGCTGAAAATTTAGCTTTGCCATCACAAGAATAAATAACATTTTAAAATATAAAACAATTAGTTTAAATTGCAAAAAATATTTAATAATATTACCATTTCTACTGTACTTTTATCAAATGCATCCTTGGTGAGGACAATAGTTCTTTAATAACTTTTTTAATGGTAGTGTGTCTATCGGTAAATATATGTATATGTAAACATATGTATCTACATATGTAAATAAATGTATGTAATATATGGTGGCCATAGCCAGAAGAGGGCACTCACTTAAAAGTAGCAACAGCAGGCCAGAGAGAACTAAGGCAAGGATTCCCAAACTGCCCAAAGAGGAAGAGGCACTCCGAGCCCCACATATTCCCAACCCATTGTCCTCCCTCTCACAAGTGCACACTCGCACATCCATGGTCTGCTCTTTCCCGAATCCCTGCAGATCCTTCACCAAGAGAGGAACACTGTAGAGACCGTTGGGCATGGCCACAGCCTGTTCCAGCACCACAGAGGAATCTGCATCAGAGGAAAGACATGATGTCTGTGATCATACTGCAACACTTTCAGTTTATCAGCCTTTGTTTGTTTTTGCTATATGGCATGGCCACAGCCTGTTCCAGCACCACAGAGGAATCTGCATCAGATGAGGAAAGACATGATGTCTGTGATCATACTGCAACACTTTCAGTTTATCAGCCTTTGTTTGTTTTTGCTATATTGAGAAATTATAAAAAAAATAAAAAAAAATAAAAATTGTAGATAAACCCCCAGCCCTAAGAAACATCAATGCCCTCTATCCTTACCTGTAGTATCCTTCAGTTTCCACTTCCCATCATGATCTGCTCCAAGTTCGAAAATGAAGGGAGTAGAGTAAGGTGGCTTGTCCATGTCCACGGCTTCAACCAGAACAGAGCTCAGCGTATCGCCCTTACTACACATGATCAGGTCTTTGCCCGGAATCACAGGGATGTTATCATTCACGTCTTCGATCTGGATTATAACCATCCCTTTTCCTGTCTTCTTACCTGAGGAAAGAGAGATTCCAATGAGCTTCATGTAGCTTTAGAGAAACAAATTGCCAGAATACAACTGGCTTACAATGCACAATTTTATCTCTCACAACCATGACCTTAATTTTCATAATCGTGACAACTGTGACTTTATATCTAATAATTGCAACTTTATAATAATTACTGTAACCCTTTTTTCATAATTATGACAACTTTATCACAATTGCGACTTTCTTACATAATTTGCTTCTCATAATTGTGTCTATTAATCTCTTTATTGCAACTTTTTCATAACTACAACTTCATATCTCATAACTGTGACTATCATTAACAATTGCAACTACATCTCATAATTGCAACCTTATATCTCACAATTGTGACATCTCATAATTGCTTCTACATCTCACAATTGCAATGTTGTCACAATTTTGACTACATATGTCATAATTGTGACTTTATATCTCACAATTGCGACTACATCTCAGAACTGAGACTGTATATCTCACAATTGTGACGACATATCTCACAAACACAACTTTATATTTCATAGCTGCAAACTTACTTCTCATAATTGTGACTTTATCTCAGTTGCAACTTTCTTACAAATATAGCTTCACATCTCATAAATGTGTTTTTTTATCTCTTAATTGAAACTCTCATAACTGCAACTTTACAGTCTATCATAATTGCGACTACATCACTCAACTGCAATATCTCAAAATTGTGACTAAATATCTCATAAATGCAATTTTCTAACTCACAATTGCGACATCTCATAATTGTGACTTAATATCTCACAATCGTGACTACATCTAAGAATTGAAACTGTATATGTAACAATTGTGAGATATTTCACAAATGCAGCTTTATATTTCATAGCTGCAACCTCATAATTGTGACAACTTTCTCACAATTGCAACTTTCTAACAAATATAGCTTCACACTAAATGCATCTTTTTATCTCTTAATTGCAGCTTCCTCATAGCTGTGACTTTACAGTATATTATAATTGCAACTACATCTCAATTGCAATGTTATATTTCACAGTTGCGACTACACATCTCACAGTTGCAATATCTCATAATCGTGACTTTATATCTCACAACTGTGACTTCACATCTCACGATTGTGACTTTTTAATAGTATGTGAAATTGTGACAATTTCTTTGTCTCAAAATCCTCCTTTTTTGAAACAGGTTTTACATACATGCATACGTTTGTGATCAGTTTCTCAAAAGCTATGTCCAACTACACAGACCTCCAATAAAATTAGGGCAGCAAGAACGCCCATTAGCAGTGAAAACATTGCAACCTGGTGACGTCCAAAGATAAAAATCACGTGTAAAAGGTGCATAAGAGTTAAAGAGGGACAAATGTACGTACTCAGTTCTTCCTGGAATGCCATTCAACAACATTCAGTGTTTAGAACATGTACTATCAGGTAGGACACGTTGATCATCATCAAAAAGACATGTTACATCACACCACAAAATCCTGAAATCTTCGCAGAGGCCTGAAGCTATTTCTACCCAACCAAATGCAAATGGTCTTTCATTGACAGCCAGAGAAAACACACACACACACACACACATACAGTGTGTACTCAGAAACACACCAACGTTTCAGTGTTGTTGTGCTGAATGTCCACAGATTATTAAGTTAAGATATCAAGTTGAATCTAATTATGTTGTCAAGTGTGTGACATCAAGTCCAGACTCACTCTCATCCACAGCTCTGATGGTTATGTTGTACATATCCTTGTGGACCAAAGGTGATTCTCGATCTATAGTATTGGCTGTTTTCAGTTCTCCAGTGTTCTCCACCACAGTGATCCAGTTGCCTGGGTCAGTCATCTTATAGTACCTTACACATAAATAAAATAGAAAAGTGAGAAAGTGCATTTAAAATACAGTATAACGGTTTATCATGTACAATTACATTACCATAATACACTCTAATGTCATATATAGAGACACTAGATGCAATAAAAAAAAAAATCTAGAGAGGTTACAGGAAAGCTTTTTTTAATCACTCTTAAAGTCCTGTATAATTAAAATGATTTTCTTATTAAATTATTTGGACGTATTTACATAAGACATGTTCTTGCTTGTCTTCAAAAACAGCTAGTCAGAGCATAACAGAACAGAAGACCAAAGACCGCCTGAATGTGTAAGGTGGTGCTTTAAAGAGAATTATTTAGTTAACCTCAAATAAACCAAACATTATAAAAGAACATACTTTATTCCATCACTGTTCTTATTTTCTGGATCCAGAGCTTTATAGGTTCCAATGATGGTTCCATTGGCAACATTCTCCTTGACTTTGAGATATAGAATGCCAGGGTTGAACTCTGGTCCTTCATCTTCATCTCCCACACTGAGCTCGAGTGGCACAGAGAGCCATTTAGTGTCAGGCCCAACCAGTGGAACCTCATTACGGGCAGTTATTTCCAGCTTCACCAGTGGAGTTTTTTCAAAATCCAATCCCTGAAAGTAGAGTAGAAGGGGAATGAGAACACTAAGAATTCACTCAAGTGCATCTACAGGTGCATCTCAATAAATTAGAATGTCGTGGAAAAGTTCATTTATTTCAGTAATTCAACTCAAATTGTGAAACTCGTGTATTAAATTTTGCTTATTTCACCCAAAAGCGCCTATACCGTGAAGAGCTGTCAAAAGCTCTGCCTTGAATTCTCCTTGAAGAGAAGAACCTGTGTTTGCCTGCCTGATGGATGTACTTTATATAACAGGATGTGGTTGAACCGCACATGCACATCGAACAGACAAGCGTTTTCACACACAGCTCTAAAATAGTGAGCTAACCTTGCAATGCCTCTATAAATAAAACCAACACAACCCTGTCAGAGAGTGAAGAGAGCTCTCAAGATAATGACTGTGACCCTCAGTGGAAGCTATCGCTACTAGAACGTACTAGCAAAGGGCAAATTCCGCGAAATTTCAACGGATTCATCAAAGACATCTGGGGTCTATTTCTTGCCAAAAAAGGTGATTTTCAGATGCTTCCACAAAATATCTTCCTGTACAGACTATTATTTTAATGCCTTTAAAACCATTCACCTTTATCACATACAGAAGCCCCTCATTGGTTTTGGGGTCTGTCTCCATCCTGAAGTTCCCACTCTCGTTTCCTTTTGTGACCTCAAACAGGGCCTTCCAGTTGGGGGTGTTGACCAAGTCCTTATCTTCCACTGGTATCCTAGTAACTAGCACATTTTCTTGGTTCTCCTGAACCTTGGCCTTGTACTGTTTCCAAAAAAAATTTTTTTTTAAAGTTCAAATACCACAATTTACAACATAAAGCCTTTCTGTTATCGATGTTAGTTAAGTATCTTAATATCTCAAGATGAGCGCTATGCAATTCATTCAAATTCATCTCCTGAGTGGTTTAGTAGTTTATTTGTTTTGTTTTATTGCTGTATAGCCAATAAAAGGGCCCTACCAACTTCTCTTTAAAGGCAGGAGGGTTATCATTAACGTCTGTGAGAGTAATCACAACTGTTCCTCTGTTGAAGAGCCCATTAGGAGCACCGCCCATATCTCTGATCTCTATTTCAACATAGACTTTGTCCTGAGCCTGAGAAAAATAAAATAAAACATTCGCATTATTGGCATACTCTATCATCTGAATACACAATACAGAAAGGCATTGTAGATACAACACAAAACCAGAAAAATACCTCTCTGTCTAAGGTGTTAGTTTTAGCAGTTATTACTCCGGTAAAAGGATCAATGGAGAACATATCAGTAGCGTTGTGCAGAGTAAACTTGATCAAGGTGTGGGGGGTTTTTGGCTGATCTTTATCTGTGGCATTCACTTGTCCTATTACAGTACCTGAAAAACAGAATGCAAATATGATTGAATACACTACAAAATACAATTTCACTTTCAGTATATTCAGGTTCGGTTTAGTATCATTTACTGCATTTCTCCGTTAGACCACGAGTTCACTTTAAACATACAGGAAAATATCATAAAGCCTGTCAAGAATACTCTGGGTCATATTTTACCCCAAAATATAATTTTAAAAAATTTAGTACACATAACACATAAATTAGAAAAGAAAAAAAAATATATATATACATATATACTGTGTATATATATATATATATATATATATATATAAGAAATTACACAGTATGAATATCGAACGAACGATATTTTCAATAAAAGGTTGTAAAACAAATACTACCATGATGGACAAGTACTACCGAACATAATATATTTTTGAGAATATAAAAAATAATTATCTTTTTTATTATTATAGTGATGAGAATTGTTATGAAAATAATATCAAAATCCAAATGATTTTAATGGTCTTAAAGACACCTTCCATAATTTCTAAAATATAATTTCTTATTTCTGTCCTTTGATTTTGGTGTGATATATGCCCTGAACTTGATGTTTGAAAATGCATCTTTCGTCCTTCTCTTTCATACCTGCCCTGCACCGTTCTTCTACAGTGAAGAATCGACCTCCTATGAAATCAGGGGCGTTATCATTCTTATCCTCCACATTCACAGTGATGGGCAGATATGCATCCGTTTCCTTGCCACTTATGTCAAACACACGAGCGATAAACTACAACAAGAGAAACAGACAAATTTAGTTGTACTGATGTTATAATCATATTCCAGACCATAAGCTCATGCACTGTTTTCTGTATAAGGTCTGAAATATTCAGACTCACATTGAATTGTGGGTACTGCTCACGGTCGACAGCCCTGGTCACACTCAGCATGCCGTTGTTCTTGTTTAGAATAAATAGGCCCACAGGATCTGTAGTAACACCCTGTCCACTGATTTCATAATACACTGTGTAATTTACTGAAGAATCAGATGCAATCTGAGAAAAGATGAACACAGCAATGTGTCAGAGAGCATAAGAAAACAGGAAATATAACAAAAGGTCAAACTGAGATCATGGAATGGACGAGGAAACAGGAAGGAAGTAAAGGAATGACTAAAGTAGAGATATAGCTTATGTTACTTGGTCTCACCATCTCCAGTTCCTTTGGGAATGGAAGCTTGTCATTCTCAACTAAAGAGAAAGGCAACGGTCTCCATCTTCTCTTAGTACGCTTGCGAGCCGCACTGCTAGATTTCTGAGATGCCTGAAGCCAGAACATATAGAGAAGCATTTGTCATGCTGCTGATCCAGATCATATGGTTTATAGCTAAGAATTACAGGCTGTAGTTTTACCTCATCTTTACAGGACAGGATTATGTCCACCCTCCAATCCATTCCATTCTCATCCTGCACCAGTACAGAAAACTGCTTTGTTGTAATCTCCAAACCATGAACTGTGATAATGGTTCCATCTGTATTCACAGCGAAGTCAGGGTCACTGGAAGTAAAGGCCACAGGTTTGGCCGCACAGCCTTTGAGACTCACTGTGACAAAATACAACAATGACAGGTAATTATTCCACAGCTAAGCCTTGTATCTTTCAAAAAACAAAAGCAGTTTGAATCTATTGTTTGTTTTTCACACAGTATAATATCACTAAAGCTTTCAAGCTTCAAAAAGAATGCAAAAGCACCATAAAAGTATCACCAGTATGAAAAAAACTTACTATCAATATAAAATAATAAAGCAATTAAAATACAAAAAAGAAAGAACATTATAAATATAACTGAAATAATATAGTAATAAAGTACTAAAATTACTAAAACTTTAAAATTAAAGCTAAATGGAATCAAACAAAAACTAATAAGAATGCCAAAAGCACATAAAAATGACTACACATTTAAAATTAAAATTAAAACTGAGACTATAAAAATAAAAGCTTATTTAAAATATTAATAAACATATTAGTGATGGTAAAATAGAGTATCATAAAATCATAAAAAAGTATTTTGAAGCAATATGATTATTTTGTTTAAGTAACCAATGCATTTCCATCATTATTCACTGATAATCTTCCCATTCAGTTGACTTTTCTTTTTCATTTTCACTTTTATGACACTATTATGCTGCTTTTGTGTCTATTTGAAGGTCCTTTTTCATTCCATAGAAGCAAAAAAAAGTCACACAGGTTTGGAACGACATGAGGGTGAGTAAATGATGACAGAATTTATCATTTTTAGAAGAACAAATTCTTTTATCATTAATTATCTTTATGTAAACGTCATGTTATGTAGCCTAATTAGCAACATCAAATGAAGGAAAAGCTTAGTCTGCATAAAAGTTCATTTCATGACATGAAAAGGCTTAGTGAAACCACAAATCTTACATTCTTCCTTGCTTTCGGAGATGACATAACCGGCGGGCAGCCACTTAGGCACTTGAGCAAGCACAGGCCTCAACTCACAAGACGCAGCGCTCTGAAACAGCACCTGAGGGAGGAATTGAACGCGAGTGAAAGGGAGAATCAAGGGAGTATTGCATTCCCCACTGTGATTGAGCAAAACCTGAGTAATGTAGTTTGAAACAACATATGACTTCAAATGTTAATCCTAATGAAACAGGTGAGGATTGGGATTGTGTGATAATCAGATTCAAGTTAATTGTATGAACTACAATGCATTTTTAAAACATTTAATACAGTAGATACTCCTTATTGTCGTAATATAGGATACTGTATAGGGGTGTTTGACTTGCAAAAACATTATTAATCAGTACCTTATTTTCTTGTTTTACACAGCAAACCTCCTCACATTATATCTTGATTGTTACATTCAGTCCTAAACAGCTACATGAAAGCATTACACCAGTGCCTTTGTTTGTGCGCGGCAAACAAACAGCGATGGACCGAAACAATGACTCGCATAGCTCAAGAATGACATGGGAAACTGTGGCTAATAAAAATACAATAAGAACATAGCTAAACAAAACCCCTATCAATGAAACATTAACCATAAGCCAAGACACAAAGCAGATTTCAAGTACTCTACATACTGTTATATGGTATTCTGTCTCAATATATGGTGTAATGTTATGGGTTTCGGTTATATATTTATATCAGCTCTATCTTATCTCCAAACTAGGCTAATCTGCCCAGAAGAAGTCAATAAAACATACAAATATACCACAGTGTATGAACCTGAACAATATCAGGAAATCACAAAGTTTAAAACTTACATTCAGGTTTTAATGAATCCATCACTAAAAAAAATCTAAATAACTGACCCACCCAGTGAACATTAGCCAGCTAGGTGATAGCACCTTTCTCTTTAGTCAATATTAGTGATCAATGAATGAATGAATGAATGAATGAAGACATTTACAATAGCACTGTGGTTTCTTTAAAACAAATCAATTAACATTTTTTAGAACTGATTTACTTGGTCAGCAGCTTAGTTTCGCCCTGGATGATACTAAGCAAACATAGCAACACAATTGATGGAAAAAACAAAAACAAAACAACCAATCAGGCTATTCAAATGCAGATAAGCTAACTAATTAGTGAGAACTTCATTATTCTAAACGGTTAACGTTCAAGTAGTTTCATCCCTTTGAAATCCACAACACACAATTAACCAATATCCAACCCTAAATCATTTCCAAATAGTTGAAAGAAAATGGTAGGGGGAAATCTATTTATAATTTATTATAATGACTGGGGAAAAGTTATTTAAAAATAAACCATGGTAAACATAGTTTCCACCAAATCACCATAGTAATGTTCAAGTAGTTTAATCCCTTTCAAATCTACAACACACAATATCCAACCAATTAACTAATTAATTCTATTTTATTTTATTTAACCAATATCCAATCTAAATCATTTCCAAATTGTTTGGAAAAAGGTAGGGGGGAATCCATTCATAATTTATTATTATCATTGGGGAAAACTTACTTAAATATAAGCCATGGTAAACATAGATTCCACCAAATTACCATAGTACTATAGTACTAGTTATTGACTATAATAAAATGTGATCACATGGTATTTACCACCACTGTCATGACAAAATAATAATAAGAATTTACTATTTCTTTTATTAAATTCACCAGGCCTATTTGTTGTTCTGTAAAAATGTGATAAAAGTATAGTAGTTTAGTAGGCTATATTCAGTTAGTCTAAAATTCATTGACGTTTATGCCAACATATTTAAAAGCAAGTAGGCTACTCTCTCATAATCTTAAAAAACATGTTTTCTCATGTTGATTTAAGGGTGTTTAGATATTTTTTTTGGGGGGGGGGAGAGACATAATATCGATTAATAAAATGCTCTTCGCAATACAGGCTCATAACTCGCATTTTGCTCATTTTATAACAACTAACTAGCAATTTGACGGAAACTATGGTTACCAAGGTAAATAGGAAAGGATACGGCAAGAATTCAGGTAGGCCTACGATAAACTTATATAAAATGACCTAAAATAAAATTACAAAAAGCAAAAAAAAAACAAAAAAAAAACAATTGACAACCGTAACTTTAACTTACCAAAGTAAGCAGGCAGAGAGCGAACAGCGCGCGTACATACATCCTGCTGTGTGTGTGTTGCATTTCTCTGGACTCCGCTAACGTTACACTGCGTGTATCTGACAGACGTGCTCGGATAAAGTCCTCTGGGCGCGGTGCGGCTCTCATGCCATTGAAGTCTTTAATATGGGTGTGGCAGAGCCTCAGCCTCTCACTTTTTATATAAATGGGACTGAATGTTTAGTCTTGAGTACTAAACATGTTAAACTATGCTTTGTCCCTGACTTCCTTAGCTTGGGAAGCTCTGGAAGGCTTAGACTCCACCCCAAACTGCCCCCTGAAACTCCCTCTGACTTTGTGTGTGTGTGCGTGTGTGTGTGTGAGAGAGAGAGCGAGAGAGAGAGAGAGAGGTTATACTTTAACAGAACAGACTTTTACCCGTAATACCATCTGACTTTTCAGACATGATTATTAATGCATCTGTTTGGGTGGAGCGCAGGAGGTACTGGTGATTATACAGACAGTCATCACATTTACACATTTAGCAAAGAAAATAAACTTTTTACAACTTTTGCATTTAATAAACCCAATTAAACCCAATTAAAAAAAAAAAAAAAATGTTCCAGCTTGAAATCACTCACATGTGCACGCCTTTTTCACGTGGGATGATTTATTCGTTTTGAATTACTACCTGGTCAAGCCTGTGGCTCTGTATTTCACCGCTTGATAACTGTGGTGCATAGGCCTTAAAAGTGAAAATATGTGACCTGTTGACCGAAAGTCTCACAGAATAAAGTTTTGCTGCGAGGAATTGGAAGGGATTGGGAGTTAAACAAAAATGAAGACAACAGGAATGGACAGGATATGCTTCAACCAAAACACTTCTTCACTTCTTGAAACTGATAAGGGAGTGACTCAGACTGAGCAAGTGAATGTGAGACATTTATGAGAGCTACATAAGAAAAGTGTTCAAATTACGACACTATTAAGCCCTTTAAATGTGTTAAAATGTATTCTTTTTTTAAACATTAGAGCCTCAGATCTAATGTTTTTGTTGTGCAAACTATAAGATAAATAGGATAAATTATTTGATCATAAAATTTACTTTTCATGAAAAGGTTCTCAAGATTTTGGCCCATGACACCTTCGAGACTATGGCCTTGTTGACGTTTTCCACCAATTCAAATCATACAACAGTCTGCTGAATTAAATGTCAATTAACTGTAATGAAAACCAACATTATTATCCAAAATGTGTGCAACATTGTTATCATACAGTATAATTTGCCCCATTGCTAGAAGATAACAAAATCACACAACTTAGCATTTATTTATTTATTTATTTCAAACTGCAAAATTGGAAAATCTAATGTAAAATGTATTGAAAACTAAACAGCTCATATAATATTTAGTTTGACCTCCTGAAGTTGGTTATCATAATTTCTCACTGACTCTAACCGTTTTAGGCCTTATTTCCTACCCTTTTATGTAAAGCACCACTATTTGAACATATTTTTTGAAGTATGCAACTTTATTTGCTTAAATCCTTTCTGGCCACATAACATACAGCATCAATTTTTAAACTAGTCAGCCTTTTTTGCAGACAAACTGATAAGAGAGACAGAGAAAGGGGATTAGTGGCAAACAATGGACAAAGGCAGGTATTGTTTTTCATAGAAAAGTTGAATTTTTTTGTTTCTGGAGGTCATTTGTCAGGTTTTGAGACCCTTCTGTAATGTGTTGATGTGGAAGTTTAGAGCACAACAGCCTGGAGATGAGCATGTTGCAATATGATGGTGTTTGTGTGCAGGGGAGGTGGAGGATGGGTTGGGTTGGGTGGAAAGGAATTTGGCAGAGCCCCGTCAGTAAGTGTTGAGTCTGTACTATTGTGCACAGCTCGCTGAACTGTTATACATTTGCAACCTTCATTTTACTACAGCACAAATAGATGTTGAAGAAGTGCACTGACATCCATGATCAACAGAGAAGAGTAAATAAAAACCGTTGACATCTTGTATAGTTAGGTCACTAATTTATGCAAGTGCACTTTATGAATGACACTAAAAAGTGTTGTTTTTTGTAAGTAGTTTAACGGTATTAGAACTAGTTAGTGGATAATTGGCCTATAGGGACATTTAGGTCTGAATCACTAAAAACAGTATATTCATTAATCGTCTTAATGTCTTCAAAGGCATATAAAAGAACAGCTCATTGTCATTAAATAGGCGGAATCGTGTCTAAAATTTAACCGAATTAGTAATTGATATATGTTAATTACTTGTAAAGCCTGTCTACTAACTAGGCAGTGTCCATAGTAAAACACAGTAATCAGAGCAATGAAGGCCATATGAAACACATCAAGCCAGTCGACAGAAATTGCAGAAAGTATTAAGGGAATGTCCTCGGAGAGTCTCTTTATGTCCTATCGCCATGGCAATGACTTAAACAGCAAAGGTGGATGGTTTCCACACTGGTTCACCCACCCTGGAGCTTGTCTTGAATAGCTATGTTTATTGTGACACATGTCCCGAGGAGCACCCAGGCCTCAGGTGAACAGCATGTACACATTTCCAGTCTCCACCCCCTGACCATATTTTACCCTTTTCTTAAAAGTTGTGCTTCATGCATGCCAAAAACTGCACAAGGTCTTCTCAGTGGAGATATGTACATTCTCAGAAAAAGAGGCACAAAAGCTGTCACTGGGGTGGTACCTTTTCAAAAGGTATGCCTTTGTACCTAAAGGGTCCATATTTGTACTTTAAAGGTACATATTAGTACTCTAAGTATGCATATTAGTTCCTAAAAGGTACTTTTTGAAAAGGTACCACCCCGGTGACAGCTTTTGTACCTTTATTTAACATAAATGTAATTTTCGCTCTATATAGCAGAACAATTTTCAACAGCATATATATTTTCATTCATTATTTTAAGATTCGAATACTTTATTTATTATTCTTTTGTTTATCGTATATTTAATTTTTCATCAATTTTACCATTTAAAATGAAGTAATGATCATTTTTATGTTGTACTTTTTTTTTTTTTTACTTTGTGTATTGTAATTGTGAATAATCTTTTTGGTGTGGTGACTGTGTCATGAAAACTCCCAGTTGATAAGAAATACAAATCCTGATTTTCTTGATGTGGTGATGAACATTGATTGTTGGGTGATGTTGAAGCCCTGAAGCTTCTCTTGAGTCTGGGTGTGAGCACCTGCTACACCTCCCAACACCTGACTGGCAGATGAAAATCACACGAAGCTCTGTCATTACAGCTGAATCATGAGAAAATCAGTGTGTGAAACAAGGTGGGGCAAAATCAGAATCTGAGAATTGGCTTGATATCAATGTATGAGTCGTAATTTGAATTGAATGGGCTTTGCTCAGCATACTGAATGAAACAAGAAATTTCCATCAGAGGATTTGTATTTTTGTAACAATTAAATTTGCTGAATTATCTGTTGTACTGCAGAATATTTTTAACTTTAACATTTCTCTAATATTTCTATTCTTGAACTAGTTAAATACAGTCTCCAGTCTTTAATACAGATCTGATTTTGCCGTACAGCACCACAAAAATTACACCACATTGTTTTCAGATCACTTAATACAATTAAATATTGACAAAAATAAATTAGAGAATTCTGGGAACAAATTGCCCTTCTTATGGTCCTTCTATGTCATTAAATTCAATTCATATTTATAGTTTTGTTTCTATTTTTGAACCTTCATGTAGTCTTCAATACAGATTTTATCTTGCCAAACAGCACCACAAAAAGTTGTCCACCGCATTGTTTTTAGATGACTTAATAAAATTAAATATTGACAAAAATAAATTAGAGAATTCTGGGAACAAATTGTCCTTCTATGCCCAATAAAAGGAAAGCTCATTTAATATATATAATGAAATGTAATTTATAAATAAATATAAATACAAATACATATTAAATCTGTTATTAAAAGGATTAATAATATATTATTAAAATGTACACTTAAAGCAGTTATATGAATTTCATTTTAATTCTACTTCACTAAATTCAATTCATATTTATAGTTTTTTTTTTTATCTATTCTTGAACTTTCATTCAGTCTCTACATCCTTCAATACGGATTTTATTTTGCCATACAGCACCACAAAAAGTCCACCACGTTGTTTTCAGATGACTTAATAAAATTAAATATTGCCAAAAATAAATTAGAGCATTCTGAGAACAAATTGGTGTTGCACTATGATCAATAAAATGGACGATAATTTATTAAATTTAAATCAAAGAAACAAACCAACAAATAAATAAATGAATG
The DNA here is from genome assembly GCF_001515625.1 of Sinocyclocheilus rhinocerous. Classification (NCBI taxonomy): domain Eukaryota; kingdom Metazoa; phylum Chordata; class Actinopteri; order Cypriniformes; family Cyprinidae; genus Sinocyclocheilus; species Sinocyclocheilus rhinocerous. Next base: position 1,255,245 of record NW_015627232.1, read on the forward strand.
AATGAATAAATAAATAATAAAAAAAAGTTTCTGGATGCCCCATATATGACGACATGTTTATGTGCAACTCAAATAGAAAAAATAAATAAATGTATTATTAAAAATATCAATGATGTATTATTAAAATTTACACTTAAAGCAGTTATATGCATTTCATCCCATTTTAATTTTACTTTGTTAAATTCCATTCAGATTTATAGTTTTGCATCCAGTTTGCTGCCTCAATTCAGATTTAGGAACTCAAATCATTATTCAATTCTGAATGGTGCGCAATCCCAGTGTAAAAGAAAAAGATAAGAGACAGAGAGAGTGAACCCGAGAGAGCGAGAGAAAGAGATACCAGTCACTAAACTAAGTGTGAGATGAGATGTGATAACTATTGACAGTGACGGTACAGCTGCTATTGATACACGCTGACAGCAAACGTCCCAGATGCATCCACACCTCAAGCATAAACCACAAACCCCTTTCCCTCTCAAACAGATTTATTTTCAGATAGCTCACAAACATACTTCACTATTATGTGGCACAGCTTTGTTTAGGATAATGCATTCTGCCTGCATGAGCACTGATGCATGCATGTAATTCAACACGAGAGATCACTCTGCGCTCTGTTTGTTCGCTTTCCGAGCGCAGGTATGTGACCCTCTCTCTCTTGTTTCCTTTTCCTCATTTTGCGATCTCTCAGTAAACTCTAAAATTAAACAAATGTAGACAATAAAGTATGTGTGAAACATTGTAACAGTATGTACAAAAATGTATTGCAACAACATATTTCTGACCTAAGCATGACATTTTTAGTGTATTTAAAATATAGTGTCGGCGCACTGGAAGTTGCCATGAAAGCGTCATTTGTACTCTGGGTGTGGCGCATTGTTACAGATGTGTGACAGATAGGTACATCTGATGACAGTCAGACAGTGAGTCAGTAGTTTCACCCCAATCGGCCTCTCATGGCATTCAATCAATGTCAAAATAAGCTCTCTGATTCTCTGTGCGTCAATACACTCGAATACAACGTTTTTTGATGAATTTTCAGTAAATTACCAAAAAAAAAAAGAAAAAAAAATGTCATCACATATTCTACAACTTATAACTATGCATTTCATTAAGTGATATAATGTAAATATACCAATATATTTGAACCAAAATCTGCTTTGTACTCTACCGTTCAAAGTTTTGGGGTCAGTAAAAATGTGGTTTGTTTTTTTTTGTTTTTATCAAATGTATTAAAATGAATCATTTTATTTGGCAAAGACACAGTAATTTGATCAAAAGTCACAGTAAAGACATTTATGTTTGCATGAAATGTATGTTGTTACAAAAAAATAAAAAAGAGAATTTTCAGTTTCCACAAAAATAATAAGCGGCACAAGTGTTTTCAACATTAAAACATTAAAGGCAGCAAATTAGCATATTAAAATTATTTCTGAAAGATCAAGTGACACCAATGACTGCTGAAAATTCAGTTCCCTTTCATGAGAACTTCGAACTGCGTCCTCTAGGGGTCGCTATGGGGAACGCTTCGTCGTGACCCGTGTCTGAAGCATACATTGAAAAAACACCAACTCGTTGGCCGGCGACAGCCATGACGTCACTACCGGTGTGACTATAGTATAAATAGGCGCCGGGAGCACACATCATTCACTTCTTCGTCTAAAGCTTGCGTCCGCAGCATGGCAAGAAACCTAGAGGACGCAGTGTCTCGTTCCCTACTCAGGGAACCATGGTTACATAAGTAACCTGAGACGTTCCCTTTCATGGGAATTTCGAACTGCGTCCTCTAGGGGTCGCTATGGGGAACGCTTCGTCGTGACCCGTGTCTGAAGCATACATTGAAAAAACACCAACTCGTTGGCCGGCGACAGCCATGACGTCACTACCGGTGTGACTATAGTATAAATAGGCGCCGGGAGCACACATCATTCACTTCTTCGTCTAAAGCTTGCGTCCGCAGCATGGCAAGAAACCTAGAGGACGCAGTGTCTCGTTCCCTACTCAGGGAACCATGGTTACATAAGTAACCTGAGACGTTCCCTTTCATGGGAATTTCGAACTGCGTCCTCTAGGGGTCGCTATGGGGAACGCTTCGTCGTGACCCGTGTCTGAAGCATACATTGAAAAAACACCAACTCGTTGGCCGGCGACAGCCATGACGTCACTACCGGTGTGACTATAGTATAAATAGGCGCCGGGAGCACACATCATTCACTTCTTCGTCTAAAGCTTGCGTCCGCAGCATGGCAAGAAACCTAGAGGACGCAGTGTCTCGTTCCCTACTCAGGGAACCATGGTTACATAAGTAACCTGAGACGTTCCCTTTCATGGGAATTTCGAACTGCGTCCTCTAGGGGTCGCTATGGGGAACGCTTCGTCGTGACCCGTGTCTGAAGCATACATTGAAAAAACACCAACTCGTTGGCCGGCGACAGCCATGACGTCACTACCGGTGTGACTATAGTATAAATAGGCGCCGGGAGCACACATCATTCACTTCTTCGTCTAAAGCTTGCGTCCGCAGCATGGCAAGAAACCTAGAGGACGCAGTGTCTCGTTCCCTACTCAGGGAACCATGGTTACATAAGTAACCTGAGACGTTCCCTTTCATGGGAATTTCGAACTGCGTCCTCTAGGGGTCGCTATGGGGAACGCTTCGTCGTGACCCGTGTCTGAAGCATACATTGAAAAAACACCAACTCGTTGGCCGGCGACAGCCATGACGTCACTACCGGTGTGACTATAGTATAAATAGGCGCCGGGAGCACACATCATTCACTTCTTCGTCTAAAGCTTGCGTCCGCAGCATGGCAAGAAACCTAGAGGACGCAGTGTCTCGTTCCCTACTCAGGGAACCATGGTTACATAAGTAACCTGAGACGTTCCCTTTCATGGGAATTTCGAACTGCGTCCTCTAGGGGTCGCTATGGGGAACGCTTCGTCGTGACCCGTGTCTGAAGCATACATTGAAAAAACACCAACTCGTTGGCCGGCGACAGCCATGACGTCACTACCGGTGTGACTATAGTATAAATAGGCGCCGGGAGCACACATCATTCACTTCTTCGTCTAAAGCTTGCGTCCGCAGCATGGCAAGAAACCTAGAGGACGCAGTGTCTCGTTCCCTACTCAGGGAACCATGGTTACATAAGTAACCTGAGACGTTCCCTTTCATGGGAATTTCGAACTGCGTCCTCTAGGGGTCGCTATGGGGAACGCTTCGTCGTGACCCGTGTCTGAAGCATACATTGAAAAAACACCAACTCGTTGGCCGGCGACAGCCATGACGTCACTACCGGTGTGACTATAGTATAAATAGGCGCCGGGAGCACACATCATTCACTTCTTCGTCTAAAGCTTGCGTCCGCAGCATGGCAAGAAACCTAGAGGACGCAGTGTCTCGTTCCCTACTCAGGGAACCATGGTTACATAAGTAACCTGAGACGTTCCCTTTCATGGGAATTTCGAACTGCGTCCTCTAGGGGTCGCTATGGGGAACGCTTCGTCGTGACCCGTGTCTGAAGCATACATTGAAAAAACACCAACTCGTTGGCCGGCGACAGCCATGACGTCACTACCGGTGTGACTATAGTATAAATAGGCGCCGGGAGCACACATCATTCACTTCTTCGTCTAAAGCTTGCGTCCGCAGCATGGCAAGAAACCTAGAGGACGCAGTGTCTCGTTCCCTACTCAGGGAACCATGGTTACATAAGTAACCTGAGACGTTCCCTTTCATGGGAATTTCGAACTGCGTCCTCTAGGGGTCGCTATGGGGAACGCTTCGTCGTGACCCGTGTCTGAAGCATACATTGAAAAAACACCAACTCGTTGGCCGGCGACAGCCATGACGTCACTACCGGTGTGACTATAGTATAAATAGGCGCCGGGAGCACACATCATTCACTTCTTCGTCTAAAGCTTGCGTCCGCAGCATGGCAAGAAACCTAGAGGACGCAGTGTCTCGTTCCCTACTCAGGGAACCATGGTTACATAAGTAACCTGAGACGTTCCCTTTCATGGGAATTTCGAACTGCGTCCTCTAGGGGTCGCTATGGGGAACGCTTCGTCGTGACCCGTGTCTGAAGCATACATTGAAAAAACACCAACTCGTTGGCCGGCGACAGCCATGACGTCACTACCGGTGTGACTATAGTATAAATAGGCGCCGGGAGCACACATCATTCACTTCTTCGTCTAAAGCTTGCGTCCGCAGCATGGCAAGAAACCTAGAGGACGCAGTGTCTCGTTCCCTACTCAGGGAACCATGGTTACATAAGTAACCTGAGACGTTCCCTTTCATGGGAATTTCGAACTGCGTCCTCTAGGGGTCGCTATGGGGAACGCTTCGTCGTGACCCGTGTCTGAAGCATACATTGAAAAAACACCAACTCGTTGGCCGGCGACAGCCATGACGTCACTACCGGTGTGACTATAGTATAAATAGGCGCCGGGAGCACACATCATTCACTTCTTCGTCTAAAGCTTGCGTCCGCAGCATGGCAAGAAACCTAGAGGACGCAGTGTCTCGTTCCCTACTCAGGGAACCATGGTTACATAAGTAACCTGAGACGTTCCCTTTCATGGGAATTTCGAACTGCGTCCTCTAGGGGTCGCTATGGGGAACGCTTCGTCGTGACCCGTGTCTGAAGCATACATTGAAAAAACACCAACTCGTTGGCCGGCGACAGCCATGACGTCACTACCGGTGTGACTATAGTATAAATAGGCGCCGGGAGCACACATCATTCACTTCTTCGTCTAAAGCTTGCGTCCGCAGCATGGCAAGAAACCTAGAGGACGCAGTGTCTCGTTCCCTACTCAGGGAACCATGGTTACATAAGTAACCTGAGACGTTCCCTTTCATGGGAATTTCGAACTGCGTCCTCTAGGGGTCGCTATGGGGAACGCTTCGTCGTGACCCGTGTCTGAAGCATACATTGAAAAAACACCAACTCGTTGGCCGGCGACAGCCATGACGTCACTACCGGTGTGACTATAGTATAAATAGGCGCCGGGAGCACACATCATTCACTTCTTCGTCTAAAGCTTGCGTCCGCAGCATGGCAAGAAACCTAGAGGACGCAGTGTCTCGTTCCCTACTCAGGGAACCATGGTTACATAAGTAACCTGAGACGTTCCCTTTCATGGGAATTTCGAACTGCGTCCTCTAGGGGTCGCTATGGGGAACGCTTCGTCGTGACCCGTGTCTGAAGCATACATTGAAAAAACACCAACTCGTTGGCCGGCGACAGCCATGACGTCACTACCGGTGTGACTATAGTATAAATAGGCGCCGGGAGCACACATCATTCACTTCTTCGTCTAAAGCTTGCGTCCGCAGCATGGCAAGAAACCTAGAGGACGCAGTGTCTCGTTCCCTACTCAGGGAACCATGGTTACATAAGTAACCTGAGACGTTTTGCCACAAGAATAAATTTTATAAAAAATTTTAAAAAGACATTGATTTAAATTGTAATAATATTTCACAGTATTGCTATATTTACTGTATTTTTTTTATCAAATAAATGAATCCTTAATGAGCATATAAGAGCCGTCTTTCAAAAACATAAAAAAATCTTACCAATCCCACATTTTTAAAAGGTATTGTACCTTAAAGTATAAAGCAGTAAACATGACCTAAACACTAGTTGTTATTGTTATTAATGTAATTAATGTTATTAACCTAATGAACACAAAATGTAACACAAAACATACTGTATATAAGTGATAACAAAATTATTTAAATTAAAAATAATCATTATTATTATTCTTTTATGTGATGTGTCACACAAGGACTTCTGGGAATATCCTTTAACTGTTACTACAACTGTTACTATAATTGAATTTATAATTGAATTTATTCAATTATAAGTTTTACTTACAAAAAATATATAAGAATTTTAACAATAATTTACTATAAATGTGCATATATTTTCTTGTTTAGTATGTTTAGATTTGAACTTTAAATTGTATGGCAATTCATAATTTCTTGCTTCCAAAACCCAGTATTTTACAGTAAAATTATACTGTATATAAACGTGCAAATGACATATATGCAAGCACAGAATTAAAACAAACCAACAAGCAAATAAACAAACAAAAAAAAACATGTTGGAGCATAAAATATAAATGAAGATTTACTGGTTATAGGCTTTAGTGAATAGAAATAGCAAAAGAATGGCTAAAGTTTTAGCTCCGCATGCCTGAGTGCTAGGAAACGCTGTTTATTTGAGACTCTAGACACGCCTCCTGTTTCTCTGGTCTTATCGCTGAGCTCCGGTTTCACTCCCAGCCGTTGTCATGGAGCTGTTTTCTTTGGACTACACTTTTAAAGCGACACAGGGAGAAAGAGAAAGAAGGTAAAAGAAAGAGTGCCCTCATACAAAGAGAGGAAAGAGGGAGGAAGAGAAAGGGAAATGGAGATTGTGGCGACTGAGAACTGTAACATTACAAACTTTTGAAAAAGTGAACGTAATGCTGTTATGAGACTAACTATGAGAAAACTGGGAAGCGGAAGTGACAGAGCGATACGGAGAGAAAGACACTAATTGTGGGGTGAAAAGAGAGAAGGGGGGAAAAAAGAGTTGTAGGAATGTCAGTGAAATGCAAGGTGTGTCAAAGGCCAAGTGGTCATCATAAACTCCCAGACAAACCTCCACAGCCTTGCACTGAGCTTTCAGGGATTTCCATGCTTGTTAAACTATTATTTATTTAATTTTAGTTTTCTCTGTTGAAAAGTCAGAACAATATTACATAGTAAATCATAAGTTGACAAAAAAAATAATAATAATAATAAAAAATAAAACTGAAAGAGAAATAGGGAATCTATTTAAAATTTAATAGATTAAAAATCATTACCAATAAACGGGATCTTTTTTCTACGGAAGTTCTAAGCGGCCATGCAATATTATTTTTTTTCCTTCTCGTTTTCTCGTTATAACGACTTAATTTTCTCGTGAT
>NW_015627232.1:1262214-1272051 GCF_001515625.1 Sinocyclocheilus rhinocerous
TTTTCTTTCTTTCTTTCTTTCTTTTTTTTTTTTTTTGCATTTGTAGTGCAATGCATTTATAAATAGCAGGTATTAGTGATTATTAGTACCAACAGGTGGCACTAATCTCTGTTGAAAATGGAATTTTAGGCTAAAACATTTTTTAAAAAGCTTTAATTGAGGATGCAATTCATATTTAGGGATGATGCAACATTATCTTAGTTATGTTTAGCTGAATTGGCAAATTCGTATGAATTTGTACAATCACATTCGTATATTTTAGTTTGATCTGCTTATGCCCCATTGACAGTTAGGTTTAGGGGTGGACCTTAATGCTTATTTCTTTATTAAAATTGCACATTTCAAACATTTTTAGAATTGACATAAACTCAGAATTTTGACTTTTTTCTTGCAATTCTAAATATTTTATAAAAAGTAATTATTTGATCTAAAAAAGACATTTTCTCACAATTGTGAGTTTATATCTCGCAATTCAGACAATTCTTCTCAGATTTGCAAGTTTATATCTCACAATAACATCCTATATCTTGCAGTTCTGAGGTTATATCAGACTGTGAGATACAAACTCACAACTGCAAGGAAACAAGTGCACCACGTGTGTTAAATTTCTTTGAATTACAATTCACTAATCCAAAGCTTCCTGTAGGGTGTGGCCAATATATGGTTCAAATCACACTTATGAATGAAAAGGCATCTAATTTTTTTCACTTCTGCATAATTCTGTGAAAGTCTACACTACCTAAACTAATCCTAACCATGCAAACCCTGCCATACTGAAGAAGAAGACTGAAATATGTCATGCTCACCCTCTTCTCAGAATAAGTAAACTGGTAGAGATTTCAAGGAAATGAAAATCTACAACCTAACCTAACATAAACTAACCTAACCCAGCCCTTACAAAAGTATACGTAATACCTTGTCTCACTACTTGCACACCCCTGTGTTTCCTTAGCATAAGTTTAGCAGCACACTTAATCTTAACCTGTACTCTAACCCTAACCAGAGCCCTAAGGTCTACACCAAAACTAACCAGGGTTAAAATAAAAAATAAAATAAAATAAAATAAAAAATAAAATAAAATAAAATACAATAAAAAATAAAATAAATGTAAATTGTTTGAAAAAAAATATTTTCAAAGAAAAAAAATGAAGCATAAAAAACTTAAAAACTTTAAAAAAATGTAACTAAAATTAAAATTAATAACAAAAATCTCAGTGATAATAACTTGTGATACATAAAAAACACTGAAACTAACCTGGGACTATTACTGTAACTTAAAACATTTTGGCCAACATACATAAGTGGGGTGTGAAAGATGTGTGCCTCCACAACTGTAAATTAAATATGAGCACACGGATATACCATCTCAGCACTGCACACGACTATTTTATGAGTAGGACTGCATCCTATAGGTTAGGTGGTTTGCCATGTGAGTGCGGAAAATGTCTCAGGTTACTTATGTAACCATGGTTCCCTGAGTAGGGAACGAGACACTGCGTCCTCTAGGGGTCGCTATGGGGAACGCCTCGTCGTGACCCGTGTCTGAAGCATACATTGAAAAAACACCAACTCGTTGGCCGGCGACAGCCATGACGTGCGTTACCTGTACAACCCTTCCCTCGAACACACCCTGCCTTAGCCAGCCAGACGCTCCCAATCTCTCTCACTGATTTCACCATGAGTCATATATCATTGTGCACAGGTGACAAGCGTGTGCATGCAGCGTCTACAGATACAGACATGTGACTGTTTACCATCCAAACTCAAGGGAGTTTCCTGCACGACTGGTTTTCTGTACTCTCTATACTCATTCTCCATCCAAGAATACCAGCAGATAAAATTAACACACACACACACCACAAAAATATCCAAACATTCATAAAAGAAGATAAAAACTGTATAAGGATTAAGCTTTTCAGAGAATATATCTTGAATTAAATTGATTCTCTTATCCTATTAGCAAAGTGCTGTTTTAAGTTTAAACCTCACTAAATTTAGTGTAAAACAGTACCAGTAACAAAAAATAAAAATAAGATGTATTTTCTTAAAATAAGTCTTGTTATCTTATACATTAGTAAATGTGTCTTGTTTTAAGAACTTGCTGTTTTTTACTGAAAAAAAAAACTTATTTTCTTTTGATGTTTTAAATTAAAAAAAAATATATTGGAGCACATTTTATAAGAAATATATTTTAAAAATAACTTTAAAATTTCATATTTAAATATGATTTAATATTTAAATACAGTTTGTTTTGCTGTTTCTGTTGTAATTATGCAATTTACAAGTAATTTCTGAGAAATATTATTTCTTTTTTATTATTTAACAATGCCAGTAAGAAAAATGAAAATAATTCTAAATGTATTTTCTTTAAAAAGTCTCAGTATCTTACATAATTTTGCTTCTCAAGTAAATGTATCTTGTTTTAAGAATCTTAAGATTTATTTATTGAAAAGCAAATAAAACATTTAATATTTTATTTTACTTTATTACACTGTAAATTAATTTTTTTAAGTTAAATAAAGGATTATTGTAGTACATCTTATGACAAAATACTATGGTAACACTTTACAATAAGGTTCCATTAGTTAATGTTAGTTAATGTATTAACTAACATGAACGAACAACGAACAATATATTTATTACAAAATTTATTAATCTTTGTTAATGTTAGTCAATGAAAATACAGTCGTTCATTGTTAGTTCATGGTAATTCACAGTGCATTAACTAATGTTAACAAGCACAACTTTTGATGTTAATAATGCATTAATAAAGGTTGAAATTAACATGAGCTAAGATTAAGAAATGCTGTAGAAGTATTGTTCATTCTTAGTTCATGTTAAAAGTTGGGTTGAAATAACCCAGCATTTTTTAGAGTGTAAGATTAATAAATGCTGTAGAAGTATTGTTCATTCTTAGTTCATGTTAACTAAAGTAGTTAACTAATGTTAACTAATGAACCTTATTGTAAAGTGTTACCAATACTATTTCAGTCTTGCTACTTTAAAATGTAACATTTAATTCATGCTGTTCCTTACTGTTTCTATGTAATAAATTGCGAAATTTACTAGGAACTTCTGAGTGAAATTGTATTTCTTTTTGTTATTTAACAATGCCAGTAAGAAAATTTTAAATAATTTGAGATATATTTTCTTTAAAAATCCTCAGTATCTTACGTAATTTTGCTTCTCACATAAATTTATCTTGTTTTAAGAATTTTAAGATTTATTTATTGAAAAGCAAATAAAACATTTTATTTTATTTTATTACACTGTAATTATTTTCAAAGATTATTGTAGTACATTTTAATGCGAAAATACTATTTCAGTCTTGCTTAAAAATGTAACATTTAATTCATGGTGTTCCTTGCTGTTTCTATGTAATTAATTGTGAAATTTACTTCTGAGTGAAATTTTATTTCTTTTTTTCAGTGTACAAAATCCACTATATATCTAATCAAAATCGAGTCTATTTCTGTTTGCGCATGAATGTTTCTAGAGAATGTTTGACCTGCAGTAAACATTGTGGAATCTCTCTTTATTTCTCCTCTCGTTCAGTGTCTTTGTTCAGCAGTTGTGTCTGAGAAACAGATTTATGGCGGCTCAGACAGTGCTACTGAGAGCCTCTCTAAAGGGCCTCTGAAACACCCTTTGAATTTTCTTAGCTCTCATATTCTATTTCCAATCTGAGAGACCCCAAGGCCTTATTAACATCTAGAAAAGCATATTTAATGCTGAAGTATTGTGCTCATTCTTAATGACACGATGATTTGGATTTATTTGATTGTATTTTTCAAATTGAGACAAGTCAGCAAAGTGAACAATTAAGTACGAGAAACTGAGTTGGGAGTGAGTAAGTGAAAGAGACAGATCGACAGAATAAACAGCTAAAGTTGTCTCGCCCAATCTCGTTTTTTTCCCCATTCTTTTCTTACACCTCCTTTAAAGCAAGCAGCCATTCCATGACTTCACCTTCCCTCAAAACGCTCTCTCCTTTCCACTGAAGTTGCGTCACAGAGTACACCGGGATATGTTTGGGAGTCTTATCGCAGCCAAATAAGTGTGTACATGAAACTCACATGCAAAACTATTGATCAAAGCTAGTTCCAGAAATAATTTAGCATACAATCACACGTCCATTACAAATAAAAGTCAATAGAAAACTATTTGCTGATTAGTTGTTTAGTTGGGCAGACCCTCAGACACGTTTCGGTTAAGCTGTTTTGAGTATGACCAACTTTTAATAAGCACATGTTAAGGTGTGAGCTTCAGAGGAATCAATTTATACTAAGTGTGATTCATGTTAATTCTAAAGAAGAGCACCTCAAAGAGCATTGCTTCTGATCTGCTAATGAAGTTCATCTCTAGGCCAGCACAATAGCTTTTAGCAAAACTACACGATTGCTCTGAGGTTTTTGTGTGATTTAAAAATTAATGATCTCAGAATAATTTTAGGATGTATTATTTCCATTAAACAAGCATAAAACTGGTGGTGTCAAAACATCCATGTGAGAGCATACAACATCACACTGTCAATGAGCAATAGAAGCATGCATATTTACAAAAGCATATACCTTTTGTGTCACTTATGTGACTTTAATAGTGATACTATGTGTTTTTAAAGGTATTTTAGCATGTCAACAACAACAAAAAAATCATTCCTTCTCAGTATTATGTTTGCCCATCTTTCCCCATGAGGACACATTTTTGGCCTTTTGACCCAGACCTGTGTTTCCAACTTCTTGATTAGCAAATATGTGTATGTATACTGTGTGTTTATACAATTATTTAGGGTTTTATACATGCATACATAAACACATTAAAACCTTTATTAAAATTATGCAGAAACCCATAGATAAAAAACAAATATGTTTTGAACTTTTCGAAACAAGTGCATATTTCCTCTTCTATCACTTGATTTTATATTTTATTTATTGTTTATTATGCATGTCTGTCAGTATAAGAAACAGTTAAAGCACTGCAATTTACCATTTGATTATTGAAAACTTGATATTTATAGAAATATCAGCATTAGATTCACCTTCTACTGAAAACATTACTGTGAAATCCTGAAATATAAAACTGTCAACCCTTTCACCTGTCACCTTTTAAAGCATAGCTATAGCCCAAGTTCCATCATATTAAAATGTATTAATTTAGCTCAAGATGACACAATGCAATTTATTAACACTTGGAGACATTCTTTATCTTACATAATATTCAAAATGTTACAGATAACTAATTTAAATATTTATTTTTAATTTTATATTGATTAACTTTAATAATATAATATATTAATATAATAATAATAATTCTTATTATTTATTTATTTTTTTAATGATCCAAGTTTTGTTACTCATAGAACACCACATAAAGGGTTAAGAATGGGTCTTGTGGATATATGTTAATACTACTGGGTGAGAACACTTGCCACCCCTTATGATACATGAAATGTAATTGGGAAAATTATATATTCCCCAACCCTTTCTCTCTTTCACTCTCTCTATCTCATACACACGCTCTCGCACTTACACTCTCTCTCTCTCTCTCTCTCTCTCTCTCTCTCTCTCTCTCTCTCTCTCTCTCTCTCTCTCTCTCTCTCTCTCTCTCTCTCTCTCTCTCTCTCTCTCTCTCTCTCTCTCTCTCTCTCTCTCTCTCTCTCTCTCTCTCTCTCTCTCTCTCTCTCTCTCTCTCTCACACACACACACACACATCTTTGTGACGTTAGGCCCTCCTTTTAACCCGCAAGGTGAGGGTGTGGGAGAAACAATGAATAAGGAGTTAATGTAAAGCGCTCCGGATCGATCTCATTCGCATTATCGCGCATCAAACAGCATCGGGACGCACTTCTCCCGCAGCGGGATCTATTAAACTTTCTATAAGCAGCTGGTGACAGCAGCGGATCTCAGCTGATCAGGAAATAAATACCGTGTGTTCCTCCGGCCATGGCCCGGCGTATCTCGCCTGCTGTCGCTTTTCTCTTTTGTTTTGGACTATCGGTAAGTTTGTCGTGTTTTTAAATATATCAGTCAATAGATATCCACGTTAACATAGCCTACTCCATTTTAGTCTTTCTTCTGTATGACAAAGTATCGTTTTGTAAACCGAAACAATCGTTATGTCTCTCATAAAACTGAAACTGCTTTTGTTTGCTTGTTTGACAGCCTGTTTGTTTATAGCACTGTCGATGTGTAAAGCAACCACATTTATGTTTATAAAGTTAGTGTGAAAAAAGCCTTGTATTGTCTTTAACTCTTAAAATGCCGGAGGCCAATCGCCTCAATTGTCCAACCCTTTACAGGAATTTACAATTGCAACTAAATGTAGAAAAAAAAAGAAAGAAAAAGAAGAGACATGGTAAAAATGTTACATGACATGTTACATTTCTATCTATCAAATGGTGCATCTATCTATCTATCTATCTATCTATTGTTTACAGTGTAGCCTGTAGGCTATAAGTTATTTATAAGTTATTATACATAATATTAAATATACAGTATTATAATATGTTTGTTTATAGCACTGTCGATGTATAAAGCAACCACATTTATGTTTATAAAGTTAGTGTGAAAAAAGCCTTGTATTGTCTTTAACTCTTAAAATGCCGGAGGGCAATCGCCACAATTGTCCAACCCTTTACAGGAATTTACAATGGCAACTAAATGTAGAAAAAAAAGAAAGAAAAAGAAGAGACATGGTAAAAATGTTACATGACATGCAATTGTCCAACCCTTTACAGGAATTTACAATGGCAACTAAATGTAGAAAAAAAAAGAAAGAAAAAGAAGAGACATGGTAAAAATGTTACATGACATGTTACATTTCTATCTATCAAATGGTGCATCTATCTATCTATCTATCTATCTATTGTTTACAGTGTAGCCTGTAGGCTATAAGTTATTTATAAGTTATTATACATAATATTAAATATACAGTATTATAATAGGCTATTATATTATTGTTAATGATATTGTCAATCAGGAGATAAATATTAATAATATATTAAAGTTTTTTTTTGTTTTGTTTTTTTTACATTGGTCTGGAGATCCCTAGCTATCTTATTATGGTGTTATCATCGTAATTGTAGTATTTTGTTGGGAACTTCCACTGTTTACCATGGTGTATTTTCGTAAAGGTTATTTCAGAACAGGCTCTGTCTAGAATACAGACAGACAAACTACAGCAGTCAAGCTGGATCTGCAAGTGTTGTGTGAGAAAGTATAGCCTATTCTATTCAATTTCAGGTGTGTTGAAATCCCCGCCCCCTGCCACCTCAATGATTGACATTTCTCAATAATAATTCTTCAAATTCTAATGAAGATGAGTCACTGAGCAACAGTCGATTAAAATGGTTACTAAATGATTGTGATCTACTAAATGAGTGAAAATCACTTTACCTGGAATAGTTTACACTGGAGAATCTCAGTGAAGGAGTATTTTACTGCTTTTATCAGTATGTGCTGGGTAGATGTGCCAATAGCTCACAGTCTTGGTTGTTTTGGCTTACGGTTTTAATATTTTTGCATACATTATACCCATACATGTTTCATACACAGAGTGTGTATGAGAAAGTGAATCACACATTTTATCACTGTTTTTAATACATACTATTTCCACTTCACAAATGTAAAGGTTCTACTTATTTATACGACGATCATTGGGCCTTCAGTTTACGTAAAACAACCTAATGCATGTATCAAACCTTATGTAATTACTACACAAAATGTGAAATCTCCATGTATCTCTATAAACACTTGTAAAAGTACTGTGCAAAGTTTCTGTAGTTACAATTCAGAAATGCACAGTAGAAGAAAGTAAAGAAGCCACTTTACTAAGACATATTTGTGATAGTGCAAGGTTTTCTTTCTTTTCTCGACTCCTGTATAGGGATTTGTTCTGTGGTTGCAAATCTTTTCAGGTTTCACTTTCATCTAATTTCATATAAATTACAGCATCTGTTTAATTTTGTCTGTGTACAGACGGGATGAGCTTAGTGTCAAACTATGCTTGCGTGCAAGTTGCAACTGCAGTTTCGATCATTTATAATGACTCACCAGTGAATCATTTACAAATCCTGCTAATGAGAACGTTCTCACCAGGCAGGGCAGCAAATATAAAAACAAATATTTCTTGGTCTCCTTTTTCTGCTGTGTGAGAAGGTTGGCAGGATAAGTCTGTCTTCACAAATTGTTGATGTGCATTTCTGTTTTCCCACAGCATGTGTTTGAGGTTGAAGCCAGATTCCAGCACTCTGTGGCCCTCCACAGGCAGAAGAGAGAATGGATCGTCCCTCCCCAAATCTTAGAGGAGAATGTGGATTACACCAAGAGAGAGTTCATTGCAAAAGTGAGTGAGACTTTTCCTGCGTCAAACACATTGATATGCAAACATCAACCTTAATGCACAATCAAAGTGTAAAAAAGAAAAGGCATCATCTTTTTCACCAGGGAGTTAAAAAGGGAACAATAAAATCTCATGTAATTGCAATTTATAGTACAACTATAGGAATAGGCCTAGTTCACCCAAAAGTGAAAATTTACTTTAGATTTACTCACCCCTAGGCCATCCAAGATGAGTTTGTTTCTTTATCAGAACAGATTTGCAGGCAATTTAGCTTTAAGTCACTTGCTCGTCAATAGATCTTCTGCAGTGAATGGGTGCCGTCAGAATGAGAGTCCAAACAGCTGATAACATCAAAATTATCCACAAGTAATCAACATGACTTTACTTGTGGCTTATTAATGGCTTGTGAAGCGAAAAGCTGTTTTTGTAATAAACAAATTTATCACAATGTTTTTAAACTTCAAGTCATCTCCATAATATTGCTTTCTCCATTAAAAAGTGGTCTCATCTGAATCAGGAGATAAATATGCACAGATCGAAACAGTTCTAATCAAATATATTGGTGGATTGATGTGAGAGGATAAGAGGGGATGGACTTTTCATTGAAGGAAACTGTCAGGGTGGTAAAGAAAGAGGAATCACTTGCAGGGATAACATATTTATTGAGTTTCAAACACAAAACAGGAACTCAGGAACTAAGCCATTGTCTGAGAGGGTAACCAGGAGAGATTCCAGCCAGGTCCGTGGAAGTGAATATCAGCTCAGCAGGAGGCGTCTAGGAAAGGGGTTTCAGAGCAAATGGCAGAGAGCAACAGTTCAAGAGCAACGAGACAGACAAGCTCTCCAGTGAGCACCAGGGCACAGGGAATGGCAACGGTGGGAGAGAGAGGGAGAGTGAAGGCAGAAGCCTGGCTGACTTAACTGGAATCTTCTGAGGCTGGTGGACAAGACTGATATTAGCAGAGCAGCTGGATGGATGGAACAGGAAGGGCAGGGAAGCAGGTTGAGCAGGGCAGCAAGGGATGGGAGGGAGGTGGCAGGCAGTAGGGAGTCCAGCAGCCAGAGCCGGTGGGGGAGCAGGGGAGCAAAAGGGGGAAGGGGAAAAACAAAAACGAAAACAAAACTAAACTAAACTAAAAGGCAGGAGCTTAGAAAACGAGGAACTAGATAGCACAGAACTAAAGCAAAAAGGAAAAACCCTAATATCAAAAAGTATAAAATAAATGCAAAGGAGACTAGACTAGACTAGACTAGACTAGTGATGTTCGGTTCTTGAACGAATCGTTCTTTTGAGCCGGTTCTCAGGAAGTAACCGGTCGAACCGGTTCACAAATCGAACTGAATCGAACTTTAGTTCCGGGTTGATGACGCAGGACACACAGCCAAAGTAGCACGTCCAACTCAAAAAGAACCGATTGAGCCGGTTCAACCAACTGTCGAAGTTTGCCGAGGATTACCGAGGACTCAACAAGAACCGAATGAGCCGTGGCGAAGTTT
>NW_015627232.1:1272126-1275533 GCF_001515625.1 Sinocyclocheilus rhinocerous
ATTATGACTGTTATTCATTTACATTTTATAAAAACCTGCAAAAACCTTTCTGTCGAGTGATGTAAATAAATTTTATGCATGCATATTATATTTCAAGTTGCTTAAGCGAAATCAAGGAGTTTATAAGGTTTATTCATTCTTTATACTGTAGACATGTAGAACATATCCGCGTTTGTGCATCAATGTCTGTAATGTGTGCTGTAGGTGTGAAACTTTTAGGAATCTTATCCAAGTTGTAGGCTAGTCAATATTGGTCAGTCAGTCGTATCCGACATAAGGATCCGTGAATGAAACTGTGACCACAAACACGTACCATTAACTAAGTGAATTATATGGCAATAATCAGCAATATGCTTTCACACAAATGACTTTATTTTTTGAATGTTTCAATATGTGTTGACACAAATGACTTATTTGAAATTTTCATTGATACAACATGGCACTGACTTGTTTGAAAAGAAATGCGTAGAGTCGTTATTTCTTGATGACGTCAGGAACCGATGAATCGGCTTTTTGAACCGGTTCAATGAGCCGATCTGTCAGAAAAGAACCGGTTCGCGGAAATGAATCAGACTTTGCATCACTAGACTAGACTAGACTAGACTAGACTAGACTAGACTAGACTAGGTCAACAGAGACAAAAGCCAGGTTAACTCAGTAGAGCAGAGATTCAATCCGGCACAGGACTGAAAACAAGAGGAGAATATAAAGGGAGACTAATGATCTAAAACAGGTGTTAACCCTAACAAGATAATCAGGTAACAAGAGGGGCGGGGTAACAATAGACAGTAGAGCACATGACAAACACAAATACCAACTGACAGCCATGTGCTCCAGACAGACCAGGGGTGTATTCCAGAAAGCACGGTTAACTTACCGTCAGCTAAACCCTGAACTTTCGGTTGATTAACCCCAAACCTTGCTTACTCAAGGTATGTGGTTCCAAAAACGCGTCCGGGAGTAAGTTCATTCAACTCAAAGCATGTTCCTGGTTAAGACTCAAGACATTCTCAACAGAATTTCTTCTTCTTTTGTTCAATGGTCGTTTACATGCTTAGTGCATATCGCCACCTAATTGATGGTTGTGCAAAAAAGTTTTTCCCGTTTAATCTTTAATCCTTGAGAATATGAATTATATTGTTTGTTTGATGCTAATTATATATTAAGTCATAGCAGATATGTATTTTGATTTAGAATTTAGACATTATATGTTTAATTTATTATATTATATATATTTATTTATTACATTTTATAATATCATCTCACACATAGATCGGCATTTTCTATAATGTCTAAATTCTAAATCAAAATACATATCTGCTATGACTTAATATATAATTAGCATCAAACAAACAATATAATTTATATTCTCAAGGATTAAAGATTAAACGGGAAAAAAATTAAAATGATTGCACGACCATCAGTTAGGTGGCGATATGCACTAAGCATGTAAACAACCATTGAACAAAAGAAGAAGAAAGAAACAGCATGGCACGGTTTTTCTTAGCGTCCGTTTCCATAGTGACTCGTCGATTCATCGCTCTGTTGAGAATGTCTTGAGTCTTTTTTTACAGTCTATGGTCTTAACCAGGAACATACTCTGAGTTGAATGAATTTACTCCGGGACGCGTTTTTGGAACCACATACCTCGAGTAAGCAAGGTTTGGGGTTAATCAACCGAAAGTTCAGGGTTTAGCTGACAGTAAGTTTAACCGTGCTTTCTGGAATACACCCCTGGACACAACATAAACAAACCCAGATCAGACCCATTCACTGCAGAGGATCCATTGGTAGGCAAGTAACATTAAAATTTGTCCAAATCTCATCTTTGAGAGAGTAAATTTTCTGCAAGTTTTCATTTTTGGGTGAGCTGTTCCTTTAAATGTATGTTATGCATAGAAATTGCATAGAAATTATGCATAGAAATTACATGTAGGATATACACGAAAATTACAACTTCAGCTTCTTGTAATTCAAACGTTGTATATAAAACTGATGTCTGCAGTATCATTATTGCAAAAGTAGCTGATGAACTCACTACGTCACATGTATGACATACAGTGCAACAATATCATCAACTAATGTAAGCATTTGAGATTTACAATGCCTCATGTGTCAGGTCACTGTAGGCTTGATCGGTTTTTGTGTTAAATAAATGTGTTTCTGATTTATTTAGATTCGCTCAGATAAGGAAGACGTCAAACTGAAAAATGTGAGGTACTCACTGAAGGGCGTCGGTGCAGACCAGCAGCCGTTCAATTTATTTGTGGTGAATCCTGAAAATGGATATGTCAGGATAACGGGGCTCCTTGACAGAGAGTCCATCGCACAATACAATGTAAGTGAAATGGCCATGATGACAATGATGATTCGTGATGATGATGATGAAGGTGGCTTTAACACCTACACTTGATTATGATGGATGGTGATCTTGAATTTATTCCTCTGTAGCTTGTTGTAAAATGTGGTGCAACTCCCCAAAAATGTAATGATATTTATGAATTAATAATTTAACAAAAAAAATATTTAAATATACACTACAGTAGTTCAAAAAATTTGGGGTCTGTACGATTTTTAAATGATTTTGAAAGAAGTTTCTTATGTTCACCAAAGCATTTATTTGGTAAAAATTTAGTATAAAAAGTAATATTATAAAATATTATTACAAGAAATATTTCTTATTATTATCAATGTTGAAAACAGTTGTGCTGCTTTGGATGGTGATCTTGAATTTATTCCTCTGTAGCTTTCAGGCGTTGCTACGTTCACAGATGGCACGATTGCAGAAAATGACATTGGGCTGAGAATAAAAGTGAAGGATCAGAATGATAATCCGCCTGTTTTTGGTCCGATGAATCCCGGGGCTGTAGACGAGCTCAGTCCAGCAGGTATGTGATCTGCAGTTGTTACAGGTATATTAAAAATTTAGTATAAAAAGTAATATTATAAAATATTATTACAAGAAATATTTCTTATTATTATCAATGTTGAAAACAGTTGTGCTGCTTAATATTTTTGTGGAAATGGTGATATATATATTTTTTTTTTCAGGATTCTTTGATGAATAGAAAGTTCAAAAGAACAACATTTATTTGAAATAGAAATATTTAGTAAAACTGTAAATGTCTTTAATGTCACATTTGGTCAATTGAATGCATCTTTGCTGTTTAAAAGTATTCATTATACACAGTAGTGTATAAATAAAAACTATTTTAAAATAATGATAAAGGTGTTTACATTCACATGTATTCAAGGTCTGAGAAAATGTTATTACTTTGTACTTGAAGGTTACACCATTTGAAATGTATTACAGTATTAAAATGCTATTAAAAGTTTTTTTTTTTTTACTTTAAGAAACCAACATAAATATTAAAGCTGCAAGCAGCGATGAAAGGGCCCTCGCACCC
>NW_015627233.1:0-4342 GCF_001515625.1 Sinocyclocheilus rhinocerous
ATCTCAGCCATAAAGTTACTTCAATAACGTTACAGAGTTTTTGATAAAATTCATGTTTCTGGTGGTTCTGATGACATTCAACCTCCCCTAACTAAAATAAAACCAAATATTAAATGAAAAATGTAAACTTAAAACTCTTTAAAATCAGAAATGTTTCCTTGGCCATGCAGAAATTAAATACATTTGAGTTGAAGTAAAATTGCTAAAACTTAAATAAAAATAAATACATGTAAATTAATAGATATATTTAAAAAAGTTATAAAAATGACAAATACACACGTGGTATGAATTGTTGGTACCCTTGGTAAATATGATTAAAGAAGGCTGTGAAAATAAATCTGAATTGTTATTTCTTTTTGATCTTTTCTTTTAAAAAATCGCAAAAATCGAACCTTTCATTGGAGAATAAGAATTTAAAATGGGGGGAAATATCATTATGAAATAAATGTTTTTTCTCAAATACACGTTGGACACAATTACTGGTACCTCTAGAAATTCTTATGAGTAAAATATATCTGAAATATATTCCCATTCATATTCACAATTTTGAGCACACCAGCATGATTATGAACATGAAATTATCCAGCCATGGCTTCCTGTTTCACAGGAATATAAATAGGAGGGAAAATAAAGGCCAAATTCCCTTAATCCTCCATCACAATGAGAAAAACCAAAGAATATATTTCTGATGTGCAGCAAAAGATAATTGAGCTTCACAAATTAGAAAGTGACTTTAAGAAAAGAGCTAGAGCAGTGAAAATTCCCATTTCCACCATCAGGGCAATAATTAAGAATTTCCAATCAACAGAAAATGTTATGAATCTGCCTGGAAGAGGACATGTGTCTATATCGTCCTAATGCTCGGTGAGGAGGAGAGTTTGAGTGGCTAAAGACTCTTCAAGGATCACAGCTGGAGAATTGCATAAAAAGGTTGAGTTTCGGGGTCAGAAAACCTTTAAAAAAATTATCAAACAGCACCTACATCACATGTTGTTTGGGAGGGTTTCAAGAAAAATCAAGAAAAGAAAATGCTCTCATCCAAAAAACAATCTCCAGCATATTCAGTTGTCAGACACGACTGGAACTTCAAATGGGACTGGCTTCTATGGTCAGATGTAACTAAAAAATGAGCTTTTTAGCAACAAACACTCAAGATAAAAAGTACCCCATGTGTACAATGAAATATACTGCTGTATTTTTAATGTTGTGGGCCTATATTTCTGCTGGAGGTCCTGGACATCTTGTTTAGATACATGGCATCTTTGATTCTATCAAATACCAACAGATAAAAAATCAAAAAGTGACTGACTCTGCTAGACATCTTATAATGGGCCATGTTTGGATCTTCTAACCGGACAATAATCCAAAAACAAACCTTAAAAACAACACAAGAATGGGTCACTGGGCACAAAACCAAGCTTCTGCTATGGCCATTCCAGTTCCCTGACCTGCACCCTATAGAAAATGAGTGTGGTGAACTGAAGAGGAGAAGCACCATCATGGAGCTGGGAATCTGAAGGGTCTGGAGTGATTCTGGAGGGTACTGTTAATTGTGTCCAATGTGTATTAGAGAAAATTATTTATTTCATAATGATATTTCCCCCCATTTTAAATTCTTATTCTCCAATGAAAGGTTAGATTTTTGTGAATTTTTAAAATAAAATATCAAAAGGATTAACAATGCAGATTTATTTTCATAGCCTTCTTTGATCATATTTACCAAGGGTGCCAATAATTCTGACCACGTGTGTACACATATGAAAATCACTAAAACTTGCACTAAAATAATGACAAAATTTAAACTGAAAATATAAAAATAAAAGCTATGTCAAATGTTAATAAATACTAAAGAAGTATATAAATTATGTTAAAACAACAGCATCTAAAATTTGCAAAGCATCTAGAGTTTGGAGATATTCCAACAAAAAGAGTAACTGCTACCGCTCTATAACAGATCCAATGACAATTAATTAATTTAAAAAATGAAATATTAAATAGAATAGGACAGATGACCTATTGAGGGAGGCCTATTTCTTACCTGGCTCGTCACAGTTTATTGTTGGGGCTCCGGGTGGAGTTCTGGTTCCCGCTCTCTCCTGTCCTCTACTGTCCACACACCAGCAGTGACCTGTGGACCCGTGGCACTGCTGCGGCCTGTACTGACCCTCCTCATCACACTGAGGGATGAAGGCTCCTATAGGACGAACACCATCATTTCCGCTCTGAAGACTGTCTCTGTGCTGCTCACACTGGGTCTTGGGACGCACTAGGAGCACACAAGATACACAAGGGATTGTTATTTCTCCATTACACTCCTTTGAACAACCCTTTGTTTATATGAAATGAAAGGGTTTGCGCAAGTTTAAGAGTTACCAAACTCTAAACTCCAATAAAGTTATTATCTGTTTTGATCATAATATTGCAGATGTTAATATTGCCCATGTAAACACAGGTGGTTTTGGCCCAAACCAGGGCCCACAGGCCAAAGTTGGTCCACAAGAAGGTGGAAAAAAGGGGAAAACATGCTATTGAAGCATATCTTTATTTCTATTCTTTTACATGTTTTGTTGCATTGTTTTGCATTTAATTATAGAAACAATTAATTAAATAAAAAAAATTATAATAATACAAAAAAATCAATTTTAAAATAATATAGTTAGATATAATGCAAAGTATACTTTCAATTTAATTTTTGGCCCTTCATAGTAAAATGTTTGGACACCTCTGCTGTAGACTATTTCTTACCTGGCTCGTCACAGTTTATTGTTGGGGCTCCAGGTGGAGTTCTGGTTCCCGCTCTCTCCTGTCCTCTACTGTCCACACACCAGCAGTGACCTGTGGACTAAAAAAGTATATAAATTGTTAAAATAACAGCATCTAAAATTTGCAAAGCATCTAGAGTTTGGAGATATTTCAACAAAAAGAGCAACTGCTACCACTCTATAACAGATCCCATGACAATTAATTAATTTAAAAAATTGAAATATTATATAGAATAGGACAGATGACCTATTGAGGGAGGCCTATTTCTTACCTGGCTCGTCACAGTTTATTGTTGGGGCTCCGGGTGGAGTTCTGGTTCCCGCTCTCTCCTGTCCTCTACTGTCCACACACCAGCAGTGACCTGTGGACCCGTGGCACTGCTGCGGCCTGTACTGACCCTCCTCATCACACTGAGGGATGAAGGCTCCTATAGGACGAACACCATCATTTCCGCTCTGAAGACTGTCTCTGTGCTGCTCACACTGGGTCTTGGGACGCACTAGGAGCACACAAGATACACAAGGGATTGTTATTTCTCCATTACACTCCTTTGAACAACCCTTTGTTTATATGAAATGAAAGGGTTTGCGCAAGTTTAAGAGTTACCAAACTCTAAACTCCAATAAAGTTATTATCTGTTTTGATCATAATATTGCAGATGTTAATATTGCCCATGTAAACACAGGTGGTTTTGACAAACCTCGACCTTCCCTAAAATCCTACATTTTTCCAAAGAGGAATGCAATATGTCTACAACAATAAAGGTGTATCTCTCCACATTTTTATGCTATCCTCCTTAAACTCAGGGTAAGGGCCTGTTTTCCCAGACAACTAGCTTATGTCGAATTTGTACTGAGGATTTTTTAAAAGAAATTAATAATTTTATTGAGCAAAGATGCATGAAATCGATCAAAAGTGACAGTAAAGACTTTTACATTGTTACAAGAACAAATATTGAAAATAAATGCTGTTCTTTTGAACTTTCTATTCATCAAACAATCCAGTTTCCACAAAAATATTAAGCAGCACAATTGTTTTCAACACTGATAATTATAAGTTGGTCCACAAGAAGGTGGAAAAAAGGGGAAAACATGCTATTGAAGCATATATTTATTTCTATTCTTTTACATGTTTTGTTGCATTGTCTTGGGGCGACCTATAATGCAAATGAACCAGATATTATACACTGCAAAAAATGCTTTTCTTATTTAGAGTTTTTTGTCTTGTTTCCAGCCAAGATATCTAAAAATTCTTAAATCAAGAAGGATTTTCTAGACAAGTAAAAATTATTGTCTTGCTTTCAGAAAAAACGATCTAAAATTAAGTGAGTTTTTGCTTGAAACCAGCTAAATAATCTGCCAATGGGATAAGCAAAATAATCATGTTTTCTGTTTGAGATAAGATTATTTTGCTTACCCCATTGGCAGATTATTTTACTTGTTCTAAGCAAAAACTCACTTAATTTAGACTTTTTTTTTCTGAAAACAAGACGATAATTTTTACTTGTCTAGAAAATCCTTCTTGATTTAAGAATTTTTAGATATCTTGGCTGGAAACAAGACAAAAATCTCTAAATAAG
>NW_015627233.1:5078-29833 GCF_001515625.1 Sinocyclocheilus rhinocerous
TTTCAGAAAAAACGATCTAAAATTAAGTGAGTTTTTGCTTGAAACCAGCTAAATAATCTGCCAATGGGATAAGCAAAATAATCATGTTTTCTGTTTGAGATAAGATTATTTTGCTTACCCCATTGGCAGATTATTTTACTTGTTCTAAGCAAAAACTCACTTAATTTAGACTTTTTTTTTTTCTGAAAACAAGACGATAATTTTTACTTGTCTAGAAAATCCTTCTTGATTTAAGAATTTTTAGATATTTTGACTGGAAACAAGACAAAAAAATCTAAGTAAGAAAAGCATTTTTTGCAGTGTAGAATTTGGGACTTTACTTGAATAAAACAATGTTAAAAATCCAAATAGCTACAAACAACTACCATTGTGAAGGTGGCACTGGAAACCATCTCCATGGTATCCAGGTTGGCACTGGCACTGGAAAGATCCTGGACTGTTTGAGCACAAGGCCTGGGTGTGGCACGGCTGGTCATGACACTCGTCCACATCTGCACAAACCACAAAACACAGCACTCACTCTAGAACTCAACAAACAGTGCTTCTCAGGATGTTAGTCTGAGTCATTCTAGCTGTTGCCTGAAGGCTCCAAACTCCCACTATCCTGTCAAAGACCAGAGCGCGCTGAACAGGAAGGAGAAGAGTTAACTGTCCTCTGACCCCCTTGTGTTCTTCAGCTGCACGTCTCCTACGCACATTCCCTGAGCAAGGACATTGGGTCATTGTTTCAAAATACCCTCCCTTCCCCAGCGTCTCTAGTTACCCATGCCTCTCTCCGCACTGCAAACCCTTCACCTACAGCATTCAGCTGAGAGAATGAGCCTGTGATTTACCAACATATAACATCTGCAACACATCACATCCCACTGACAGCACGCAACTCAGACTGAGTCACATATAAACTGATGACCATATTCTTAGAAGCTAATTTAGCTAAATAAATAATGATTCAAGAAATAGTATGTTATATGGATTTACTATGAATAAAAATACTGTATTTTTCAGAAGTAGCTTATATTATATACAATTGCAAACAATGTGACTGACTGTTTTCTTTAAGATATGAACACACATAACTTTTGGCCTTAGACTTGTGGCAAAAAAAACAAAATATACAATAATGTAAATAAGTAAAGTAACAAATAAATAAATAATTTAAATGAATAATTAATTAATTACTTTGGCTGGGAGTTTAATTTTCATAGTAATTTATATGAATAATTGCATGACATTACTTTTTTTTTTTAATTCAAAGCCGCCCAATTCCTGTTAAGCATTAAATATACATTTGCCTCTGAATGATAAATAAAAATATCTAATGTGTGGAATACACAAGTTTGGTTATACACGAGTTGTGTCGAATCACAGACTGCACAGGAAATGAAGATGTTTCTTACCCTGGCATGTCCGACCGTCAAATCCAAACTCAAATCCACTCTCACACTGACAGCGATGGCTTCCAGGCAGGTTCACACAGTAAGAATGAGCACCACAGGAGCTCAGACCTTCTGCACACTCATCCACATCTACAGAGAGAGAACAACTGCTCAATTACAACCCATAATGCTCTAATGTAAACCAATCACACTACAAGATTCATTGTTTTGGACTCTGGGTGTCTAAAAGGCTATAAGAGGTGCCTTGGTGTGCGTCAAGCATGTCATTCAGGTGCTGGAGAGATAAAGCATGCCTCGATCCTGCCGTTTGTGATGACAGAGGAAGATAGCGAGGGATGTCGTCCCTGTCGGAGTGCGTGGGAACAGGCCTGAGGCTCTGGGTGGGTTAAGAGCTGGTCAGCAGGACACCTGGTTTTGATCATTGCTAATTACAGGGAGGGTAAGGAACACACGGTCCCCCTCTCTCTCTTGATTTTTCTCTGCTCTCTTTCCTTGATCCCCTTATTATCTACTCTAGAGTGAAGAGTTCAGACAGGTGATAAAATGATCCTCTAATAGGAACATGCCTGAAAACACACACATACACACTCACACAGCCGCACTGGGAAATCCAATTCATTCTGATGAATCGCTTTGTTTGGATGTTTTGTTCCAAAGAAACACTTCTAAAAGAACTGATTCACTGAATCAAATCAAATGAATGTGGTTACAAAATAAACAATTGCTCCCAATATTAATAATAATAATTACATTAATATAACATATTCTGAAATATTCTTTCCAACTTTCCAGTTTTACCGGTAATAAAATACACATATATACTGATTTACAGAGATAAAGCAGCAATAAGTCATTCATTTCCAATGAGAAAATAATTTTTTGTTTTGTTTTATGGGCATGTCCAGTGATGTAACAATGCTGAGAAAAGTGCAACTTTATGCAAATGAGCTTTATAAACATAAAAGAATTATGCACATAAAAAATGTAATTGTCAAATTTGAATCAATTTGTTCCAAACAACCAGTTAAAATGAACAATTAACAATCAAATAAAATGTATTTAAAAATTTTAATTGTTGTAGTAAAATTGCTGTTTAGCGTGGAGTTTCCAATTAGGTTGCATCAGGGAATTTTTAACAACAACAACAACAACAACAACCAAAAATTGTTACCAATAATAATAATAATATTTAGAAAAATTATTTTAGTATTAGAATTAATTACTCCACAATATTCTTTCCAACTTGCAGTTTTACTTGTAAAAAAATGATTTTTTTATTAAAAATGGTGTGTTCAGCGATGTGACGGCTGAGAAAATAAGCTCATGCAAATAAGCTTTATTAAAAAATAAAGCATGGACAACTTTTTAAGAAACTGTTTAAATTATTTTGAATCATTCATCTCGTTTCTGATATTATGCAAATATGCACTGCTGTAGTTGTCAAGTCAAGATTACCTGTCAAGTTAGAAATATGACAGCTTAAGTTTTAATAAGATGGTAATACATTCTATTTGTGATCAGTCTTTCAAAAGCTATTTATGCAGCCGAACAACAGCTACAAGCTTTCTTTTGCTTTGAGAATCAGTTCAACCAAATCACTAAATCAGAATAGACTCAAAAACACAATTTGATCTCAAATCAGACATCATTACGTCTCTATGTCAAATATCATCTGGAACAAGGGTCTCAAGAAAAAAAAACGCACATCTGTATGTGTACATAGGGAGTTTTCTGGAGGGGAGGTGCTATTTGCTCTCCCCCCTGTTCAAAAGAGGAAATATCAGGTGGTCTGAGCCCCCCAACTAGCTTAAAGCTGAGGATGTGGCCTCTGCGTGTGCAGCTCAAACAGAAACGCCACAGCAATGTGTCTTCGCTTACAATTCTTCCCCAGACTCACCGCAAGCCCACAGATCTCCCACATTCCACCTAAAGAGTGTTTAGTCTTTCTGCTGTTTGGCTTGGTAACAGTGGGAGGAAGAAGATGAGGGGAAAGACCCCTGGGCACGTTCATGATTCACTGAGGGTTTCCTCTACTTTGCGTCTGACTCACTGGATAGGAAACGTCTGGTCGTGCTAATGTACTACAGTGGTGATGATGACCCCACTTCTGAACGACCTGCAATGTTGATGTTACGCAGATGCATGGCTCTAATGAAGGAAGACGAAGGTTTTGGGTTATTCCCGAAGTTTTCCAGACCCTCGACTGATTAAACAGAGTGTCAAGGACCTGGAATTGGATTTACAGCTCAAGTGTGTGTGTTTGTGCAGGGACATATTTCCATATAACTTCTCTTACCATAACAGTTGCGACCGTCTCCTCTGTAACCTGTGGCGCATTGGCACGAAAACAGCTGTCCCTCGCCCGGCACACACTGTGCGGTTGTGTCACAGTCATGATTTCCAGAGTAACAGGGATTTACATCTTCTGGCTCTGGGTCTCCAGCTGTGAAAATATGTGAAGGCAAGCAAATTATAAATAGGAATGCAACAAACTGAGCTAATGTCACTACAAATAACTTCTTATGTAATCTCCATGGATCTCAACTGGATCAGTCCCACAGAAAGTAAAGCAAAGTGAAACACTTCTATAAAAGGGGGGCAATAGAGTTCATTAGTTAAGGCATGTTCACACCAAGGATGATAACAGTAAAGTTTTTAATAATTGTTAATCCTATGAGAAGAAGGAAGTCCACACCATCGCTATAATGATAATGACACAGAGGAACGATGTTGTTGTTGGAATCACTTTCAGAACCAATTTTTCCAGCCGATGAACAATAAAAACACTGACAGCCAATCAGAATCCACCCAACTTTAAAGAGCTTGAGCATTCAAAGTGGCAGATCATAACCAGATATAAACATACAAAGCAATATTATGGCTAGGACTCATTTTAGCTGAAAGCAACTGTTTGAAGATAAAAAATGTTGCATCTTGCTTCACAAGAGGTTAATTGATGGACTGGAGTCATGAGGATTACTTGTGGATTATTGTGATGTTTTTATCAGCTGTTTGGACTCTCATTCTGACGGCACCCACTCACTGCACAGGATCCATTGAAGAGCAAGTGATGTAATGCTAAATTTCTCCTAATCTGTTCTGATGAAGAAACAAACTCGTTTGCATCTTGGAGGTCCTGAGGGAGAGTAAAATTTCAACAAATTTTCATTTTTGGGTGAACTATTCCTTGAACTGTTTACTGAAAGGTTCTCTGTGTATAGTGAGTTGTGCCAGTTTATAATACTGATTGATTGCATTACTGTTTATTCAAGATACTAAACTAACTCACCAATGGGGAATATACACTGGAAATGTGACTCACTGATGAATGAGTCACTGCAGATGTTTTAAAACCTCCGGCCAAAATCAGCATCCCGAGTGGAGGCTTCGTTAAAAATGACAAATAAAAAAAAAACTGAGCGAACTTTACTACTACAAGCATCACAGCCAGAGGGAATTCAACAGACATGACTATTCTGAGTGATGTTATAAAACCACAGACCTTGAGTAATGAGGGTCTTTGTGATAAACGTGCATTCAAAGGTGTTAACATATGGAGAGGTGTGAACACTTTGCTTACCGACAAACCTATACGATTTCAAATGGTCTTTAAATTTGACCTTGGAGGTCAAAGTACTTGACCTGGAAAACACAACACCTTTAAAAGGGTCTTAAAACTCAGGGTGGTTCACACACCATTACCAAACCTCTTACTCCAAGACAACAGGACTTCATTGTGCTCATACCCATACGGCCTACCATCAGGGACCCATTGTTGGGACCCTTGGGCCAAGCGGACCACCTTCACCCCCACCCAACGCCTACTCATCTCACATTAAAAACAGCTTGATTTCCTCACCCCAGGCCAGGGACCAATTTGGCCAATTATCAAAGGCAGACAGGAAGACTTTTGTTTGAAGTGAGAGAGAACGAGAAAGAAGGTCCCCTTTAAAGTGACTCCACAGGGAAGGGGGAAAAGTGGAGAGAAACTACAGGACAAACGTTGCCAAAGTGGGTCGGGGGGTTCTTTTCAACTTTGTGCTAATTAAAGTGACAGCGGCACACCAGCGGGGCGGAGCGCTGGTTAACACAAGACTTTGAGGAAAACTAAGGGGGTGGATGGACCAGGTGGGAAACTGCTGTTGCACACGGGAGAGAAACACTCCTCATGTAGTTCACACAACAATACTTATCTCAAGATCTCAACAGAATCCGACTGACTGACCTAACACACTGACCATCATTGTTCTAAAAAATCATCTAAACAAACCCAAAACTCATATATACTTTGATTTACACAAGTAAGACATGTTTCTAGATCAACATCCATCCATGCGACTAAAAAATGTTGGTCAGCTTAAGCATAAAAATGTTCATGGTTAATTAATCTTTAAAAAGTAGAATATTTTCTTTCAATCCTGTATACAATGTTTATTTAACTGAAGAGATCATTTATGAATGTAGAAGTTATTTTATGTTAACCTGCACTGTGGGTAATAAAAGCTTTGATATCAACAGAATCAGGTTTTTTTGTTTGAGCATCATTCTTCATGTAAAAATAAAAAATTAAATAAAATTAAATAAATAAATAAATAAAAATAATGGAATAGAGATATTGCTTTTTTTGCTAGAAATTAGTTTAACCAGCCTGGAAAATACAGTTTGATTTGGTGCAGAAGAAGCAGAATGAATCATATCATCGATGTATGCGTGATTACATTGTTTCAAGCATTCCTGTAGCTCAAACATTAGATCATGGTGCTAACAATGCCAAGGTCATAGGTTTGAATGCATGAACTGACAAAATGTAAAACCTGGAAGGCATAGATAAGAGCTGTATTTGCATGACGAGAAACAAGATTCTAGGGTGTTACCAAGATGGCAACCAAGTGAACTGACTTTGGCCTGAACGAATTCCATCAGCCCAGGTTGTGGGAAAAAACATTATCAACCACATGAAACACTTACAGCTGGTCTGAAATGACTGAGAACTTAGATCCAGCTCTTCATATTCACAGTCAGCAGGACACACTGGACAGACAGTGGCAGCTGTGTTTTCCAGCCTCGGCCAGAGGCCATGCATGGCTCTCTTGGGTACAGGGATTCCGGGGTATCCTTCTGTTCCCACAACATCACTCCACAACTATTCCTCTACCCACCACCCCGTTATGAATACTTTGTCTGAGTGAACATAATAATAACAGCAGTATGAGATTCATCACCCTCACTATATAGACTATATATCAACATCTGGAGGAGATTGTACTCAACAAATACTAAACACTCTAAGAGCGCATGATCTGGCAAAGAAACAACATATTAGGTGACGAACCACAGTTCATCTTATTATTTGCCATAAAATCCAGCAACTAGTTCTTATAAATAAAATAAAATAAATGGACATTATTATCCTACATAATCCAATTTAAAAATTAAAAATGAATGAATGAATGAATTAATTGATTGATTTAAAAACTCTAAAATCACACATTATAAAATCCACAAGTGAATTTGACAATCACAACATTATAATGCATAGTATGAAATCAGTTATTCATTTTTGAGATTTACTAAAGATTGTAAGATTAACTTCAAGTGAGCATTAGATGACGATAAAGGTAATCTAAATGTAAAAATAGGGGAAATGAGAATGAATAATATCCAATATTGTTATTTTGAATTAATAAATACAAATCTAAACGTTTTACCCAATAGCCAAAGTGGCACTGATATATCATGCATTCCTACTTTAAACAGTTTTTTCAGCTTCAAAACAATTCACTTCTAATGTTTTGACGATATATTGGCCAGTCCAATTTGAAAGCAGGGTTCAAAGTAGTCAAAATGACCAAAATGGACACCTCTGACAATACACTCTTGCATATTTTTTTGATCATTTTTTATCCTAAATGAGGCTTAGCTTATGTGTTTATCATCTAAGGGTGAAGAGTAAATTCTTTATGATGCAATGCAGGGATGCTCTACCTTCACATATAAACTTGCAATCCATTGTGAACGAAAGGAAGGTCACATCAGGTTTTGACGATTGTGCAACTTCAGGAAACTGGATCTTATTCTGCCCACTGACTAGATACAACACAGCTGGTGATATGCTCATCCCAACCCCACTTATCATCCTAAAGTCAACATCTAGAGCACCAGCCAGGAACCAGAGGGCCGTACAAAGCACTGTCGTCCCACTAAAACCTCTTTTGGGAACTACACAGCCTTACAAGGTCACAAATCGAGGGGCTAAAAAAGAAACGTTTGATTTATTCCTTAAGGGAACTCGCTGGATAAAGGGATTTGTTACAAACTGCACACACAAAGCCCTGTAAAATGCCGCAGGCTCACTTCACAGACATAATTCATTTAAAGTGCAGTCCTCCTCTCTCTCCAGCCCCTGGGTCTGCTGTCTAATGCCGGGCAGTGGTAGAAAGCAGCAGGTGGTTTGGGGTGGTTATCTTAGACCTCCTATTTTGCATGATGGGAAGGCAGCTGAACTCAAGCCAATGTAAGTCTTGTGTGAGAGCCAGACATCTCTTTGCCACATCAGTCAGCATGTTAATAAAGAAACTATGCCAAAAATGAGGGTCGGTCTAAATGAAGGACGAGCAGGAGGCCATATATAGGGAGACCACGTAAGGAAGATTTTATGCAGATTTTTTTTTTCCACAAAAATTGAGAAGACGACACCAAAATAAACAAAAGATGGGCTTTTCCCACACTTGAAACTGTAAAGCTGGTGTAATTCCAAACCCTGAGTTTATATAATCCTGGGTTATCTTGTAACATATTTCACATAGTTCACCCCGGGAGAGTAATTAGTCATGGGTAGTTAGGTTTCAAAATTCAGGTCTAAAGTCAGGTCCTGAAAATTCTGAAAAATGTTTCAGAATTATTTCCTTATGTTCTTATTTGCATATTAATTTGAATGGCATATTAGTTTGAAAAACTCTGAAATAACTGCTTGTCGAATGGTGAAAGTGTCACAATGTAAATCAGCTTCTGAAACACTCAACAAAAACAAAGCAAATACAACAACAACAAAAATACAAGCTCAGCATATGAACCTTACTGTAACTGCACAAAGCTCCTGAATAATTAATTAGCCAAGAATTGAGGCACTTTACAATTGGTTGTCTGCTGCTAAACAAAATACTTTTGGCTTTGCAATCCAGGGTTAAAAGATATGCTAAACCTCTTTAAAAAAAATAAAGTAGTCTGAACCCAGTGTTTTTTGAGACCAACAAATTACTAAAAATACAGATTAAAAATGTTGCTTTAGAAATCTCATTCTTATCTTTCCAAGCCAAAAAATGCAAATCTAGCTCAAACAAGCTAGCCATTTCCAAACTGGTTTATATTGGCAAGTGCTGGGGCCTCATGTATAAAACTCTCTGTAGATTTCATCCTAAAAGTGTACGTACGCACAAAAGTTTTCAGATTTATAAAACCATGCGTACACCAGAACCTGCGCAAAAATCCCTTTATAAATCCCAGTCAGGGAAAGATTGTGCGTATGTGCATCTCCACCCCGTCTCCTCCCCGAAATCACCATATATGGAGCTTAAAACGCCTTGTTTTATTATGCATAACCTCATCTGCATATCATTTCCATGCATATTCCCATCCACGTGACACCATGTTTAACCGCACAAAAGTTTTCAGATTTATAAAACCATGCATACACCAGAACCTGCGCAAAAATCCCTTTATAAATCCCAGTCAGGGAAAGATTGTGCGTATGTGCATCTCCACCCCGTCTCCTCCCCGAAATAACCATATATGGAGCTTACAATGCCAAATTTTACTATGCATAACCTTATCTGCATATCATTTCCATGCATATTCCCATCCACGTGACACCATGTTTAACGTCAAAGGTACAAGACGTTAAGGAAATATGAGATACGGACTAAATGCCATTTGTGCCAAAATAATTTTTATTGCCAAAATCATCCAGAATGTTTTAGAAGAATATATCAAAATATCCATAAAAACAAAACTGTTTAGTTCTCAGATAAGCCTATTTTAGAATATACTTGACCCCATCCTTTTCCACTGGCCAAATAGTATTTCAATTGTTTTAAACAATTCAAATCAAATAAAATGTATGCAGTTTTGCTGAAAAGGTGAACATCTTTTAGCTATCTTTAGTGGAAACAGATAAGCCTATATGTATTGCAGTGTAAATACAATTGTATGACTCGGCGCATCGCTGACAAAGTATTTCAAAAAGGAAACACGCAAATCTTACCGTTTTTTTTTTTTTTTCAAGTTGTATCCTTCAAATACAGTGGTATTTTTCATAATGTTGTGGAGATACCTTCACACCACATCAACACCTCAGTGCAACTGTGGTTGTACAGTAGCTATTATTTAAACCAGACAATGGACCATTCCACCGAATCCAGCAGTGTCCGCCATAATATTGAAGTAAATGTGCATCACTGATCATTGTTCTCGCTAAAAAAAATTCTCATAACATCAGATCTGTAGTTTAGTTTAAATATGAATTATTATAGCACTCCTCGCTGTCATTAAAACATTGCATGCCACAGGAAAAGTGATTAAGCGCATCAACTACAAATATGTCTAAATTCATATAGCCTAATTTTGGTTTAACTTCTGCGTAATGACTTTATGTAATTGCAGTGCTTATCTCCATTAATGAGAGTGGAATATTTAATGTAAATGTGTATATCGAAATGAAAACGAGTATATTGAGTTTAAAGGGGTCATATGATGCTATTTCAATTTTTCCTTTCTCTTTGTTGTGTTACAAGCTCTTGGTGCATAAAGAAGATCCGTAAAGTTGCAAAGACTAAAGTCTCAAATCCAAAGAGATATTCTTTATAAAAGTTAAGAATCAACCCCGCCTACCTAAAACGGCTAATTCTAACAGGCCCCCACATGTCTACGTCACGATGTGGGAAGATTTGCATAACACCGCCCAAATGTTCCACTCTAGCCCACCGGCCGCCTCTCACTCTAGCCGCCGTGTGTGATGCTGTGTGTTTCGCTGTGAAAGCGAAACTACTTTGTTTGGCCTTCCAAAAGAGGACGCTCCAGGAAAAAGGGTGCATACGCACAGTCAAGAGCATCCGTACGGTGTGCACATATTTAAGCCAAGTTTATTTTTTATAAATCCAGATACGTGCCTGGAAAACAGTGTACGCAACATTTATACATAAGGCCCCTGGTCTAGCAGATGGACCAGGATAATTATGGTGTTTACCAGCATAGTTGGTGAAGCTGGTTGGCCATGGACATTTTACTATGCTAGCCTATCTATTTTCTAAATGCATGTTATAGATCTTATTATAAACAATTAATCCATACACAAACGATAGACTTCTCTCTGGTAACATATGCTGGACTTCTCCAAACAATTAGTCTGTTTAAAACCCGCCCCTAAAAGTTCACATTCAGGCCCAATTTCTCAACATCCAATAAACAACTGATGTAAAAAACAAATGCCTGTCCTATATTTTTTTCTTTTTTTGATAATTGGTTACACTTAAACGCACGTCACAATACAGAAGAAAAGATCTGTCACTACTTTCATTTCATCCTGACTTCAACACACCTGACTGGGACATCAGCACATTCACATCAAAAACAAAAACAACAACATACTATATAATAGTGACTAGAAATTTTGATGTTTCCATCAGGATATTCATTCCCTATGCTGGCAGCCTACCTCCAAGAGGGCCGATCTTGTTGGTGATGGCGTATCGAAGGATGCGCTCTTCTTTGACGTACATAACAAATATGCGCTCCATTCTCAGTTCCAGCGTCTCCAGTCTGCTGCGGGGCCCGTGAGTGCAGTCCCTGTATGTGATGTTCTGTTTGACCTGGAAAGTGTGGGTCTCTGCTCCATTTTCAGCTGACACGACTGTAAACTCACGCACGGATGTGGAGGTAATCACTGAGAACAGGAAAAAAGGCAAGAGTTTAGAAGAAAGCAATTCACAACAAACTTTGGGCTTTAATTCTAGACCCAAAATCCCACAGGATTTGATTGTTAAGCAACCTCATGTTCAGCAACATGAGAACAGCTTTTATTTAGGGTGCATCAAGATCAGACACTGCTTCCTCTGAAAGGAAGTAGAGGAGACGGGAGACGTCACAAGATCTTTTTTTTTTTTTTTTAGCTTTCATTTTCTTTTCCTTATAATTTTTTATAGCTAAGCCGTTCTCCACAAGCCCATGATTTATACCATTTAAAAGTTTGGGGTTGATAACATTTTATATGTTTTTGAAACCTTTTTTATGCACACCAAGAAATTTATTTGATAAAAAATACAGTGAAACATTATTATTTATTTTTTTAAATTTTAATTATTAAAATGTAAAATAATCTTTAGTGTCACATGACCTTTCCGAATTTACTCAAATATGCTGATTTGAATAGAAACAAGAAAGTTTTGCTGTTTAATATTTTTAAGGAAACTGTGAAAAGAACAGCATTTATTTGAAACAGAAATCTTTTGTAACATTATAAATGTTTTTACTGTAACTTTTAATCAATTTAGTGCATCATTGCTGAACACAAATATAAATTTTTTTAAAGAAAAATTCTTACTGATCCTTCCTGAACTTCTGAATATTTGTCCTTAATTCATTGGTATATGTGACCCTGGACCACAAAACCAGTTATAAGTAGCACGGGAATATTTGTAACAATAGCCAAAAATACATTGTATGGGTCAAAACAAAAAGTTTACCCTTATGACTGGTTTTGTGGTCCTGGGTCACATATTGTGTAATTGATTAGATTCATTTAAGTTTAATATATTGACAGCCCTGGTAAATATAAAACAGAATATTTAAAAAAAAAATCAATCAGGAAAAACATTCTGAAACTGGATCAGGGTCATGAAACAATGATGTACAGATATATTTATTCCCCAAATTCTTCCTCCAGAACTTACATGAAGGATAATAATGGTAAGTGTCCTTAAATGGCTCCATCTGCACCGTGGCACCAGGAGGGATGAAGGGAACACTGCCTTGTAAATGAGTGTCCACGTTGAGGTAGTTCTGGGTATCCAAACCCGTAGCTGTCTGGACGATGCTGAGACGCTGGTTACCGGGATAGAAGGTCACATCGGCACGGCGAGTGAATTCGGCACCTGCAAAACAGAAATGTTGGTTTTCAACATGATTAAAGGCCGTTAAAGAGCAGTGTTGTTGCTCACTCATTTTACTGCAAACAAATATCACGAAATAAGATCCAGATGGGGGCTGTGACCCTTATAATGGTGCTTGATGAACATTTAGGTGTTTTTCAAAAAGAAAAAACTGGCTTTTTCATACAAAGTGAAAACATATTATATAATGGAGCACCTGACTTAAATTAGGGGAAGTGGTTCAGTACATATCAGTCTAGCAAAGCCCTTGTGGGACTCTATTAGCGAGAACAAAACCTCTAAGCCTAAAATCTCTCAGCAGGAGGTATGTTTAACAAACATTCTACACCATAAAAGAAGTAGAAAATGAGAACATGACGGCCTCACCGGTGATACTGAAGCCATTAAGGCTGTTTGGCAGCTCCAGGGCGAAGAGCCAACCAAACAGACCTCCAATGGGGGCCACGGGCATGAGGGCCCAGCCCACTGGCTCTGGGACCTCACTGATGGCAGTGTACGCTCGTCCGTCACCCACCACGATGTAGGCGTGCAGGTCGATACTGTCCAGCTGCACTGCTGTGCCACCCACCAGTACAGTCCCTCTGACCTTTCCATTCACACGATGAGGAGCACCTGAGGACAACATGGAGATAAAATCAAAAAATTTTACTTATAATGATCGTTTGCAAGTATGTGGATAGCTAAATAATTCTTTGAGTTGAGAACTAAATTTGAGAGGTTAAAATAAGGATTAAATGTGCTGAAATTCATAAAAAAACAATATATTGCTGAAGGGATGACGTATTTTTAGGCTAGTTTGGAAGTTAGCATCACCCTGGTTCCTTTGACAAACAAGTCAATAGGATTTTTCCTTTGGCTTTTGGATTATTTCAAACAATAAGCTTTGTGACCAACAAAAGTTTATGATTCTCACACGTTTTGTTCATTAAGATAATCTTCCTAAATAAACACAACTTTAGGACTCATATTTTAGCCAGAAGCAACAATTTGAAGTTAAAAACACCTTAATGATAGATTTGTTTCTTACAAACATGCAGCTTTACGCTTCACAAGATGTTAATTAATGGACTGGAATCGTGTGGATTACTTGTGGATTAGGTTTTTATCAGCTATTTTGGACTCTCATTCTGACGGCACCCATTCACTGCAGAGGATCTATTGGTGAGCAAGTGATTAATGCAAAATTTCTCCAAATCTGTTTTTCTCCACATCTTGGATGGTACATTTTCAGCAAATTTTAATTTTGGGATGAATTATTCCTTTAAATCTACAAGTAAAAAATCTACAATCTACAAATTAGAAAGTTTTAGTTATAATATTTAGCAAAAGTGCGAGCTACAGGAAGGCTTTTCTCACATTAAAACACTGTATGGCTTTAGAAGACTTCTAGGAATATCGCACAAGTATTACCTTTATGGTAGATTAACAGACTATGCTTTTGCTGTAGGGATGCAATGATTCACTGAACTCACAACAATACTGATTTCATATGATTTTTTGACACAAATTTTTTAACAAAATGAGATTTAAGACTAATTAAATCTCTTCATATAAACAAACCAAGGCTTTGCCTGTTAGGAGCTTCCATTTAGCATTAGAGGCAACCACTGTATTTAATTTTAAAATCTGAAACAAAAACAGAATGGTCTGACTTTAGCTCTGTGAAATTATACTACATAAAATATCTGCATAAAACAAAAATGGCAAATGGGCTGAATAAGAACGCAAATTCACTCTCTGACAGCAGGTGGCGCTTATGGAACAGCAGCGATACAGCGTTTCCTTGATTGCAGCTGTAAACAAAGCAGCTGTGCTTATAAACACTAGGGATAGTTCACCCAAAAATGAAAATTCTGTCATTAATTACTCACCCTCATGTCGTTCCGAACATGTAAGACCTTCGTTTATCTTCGGAACACAAATTAAGATATTTTTGATGAATTCCGAGAGCTCTCTGACCCTTCCATAGACAGCAAGGAACCTAACATGATCAAGGTCCAGAAACGTAGTAAGGACATCGTTAAAATGTTCGTTATGGCATCATTTTACGAAGCTACGAGAATACATTTTGTGAAAACAAAAATAATGACTTTATTCATTAATTTGTCTCCTCCGCGTCACTCTGGCACCATATTGGAGAGTATTACATACATAAACAACGTATGCAACGTATGTACGCGGATACGTTGTTTACGTTCAGTTCAAAGCGTAAACAACGCATCCGCGTACGGTGCTGCTGAAACAGAACAGCATACGTTGTTTACGTATGTGATAGTCTCCAAAATGGCACCAGGGTGACGAAGGTCTTACGGGTTTGGAATAACATGAGGGTGAGTAATTAATGACAGAATTTTCATTTTTGGGTGAACTATCTCTTTAATATGCATTATACAGAGGCAAGATGAAGGAAAATATTATCTAAACTTTTCTGAAGACAGTCAGATCCACTCAGGGATACATTTAAACTCCTTCCCCCAATTGTATAGCGGTTTATTTAACATCTCAACCAATTTGAATCGTCACATATTTGTATAGATTTTCAACTGGCTCGGGGTGCATCGTTACATCCCTATTTTGCTGTATGAAAAACTTTCTTTTGTGCTTGTGTGTTATGAGAGTAGGGGTTTGGAAAGGTTTCGCCCATTTTCCACAAGTTGATTTGATTCTTTAGGGTCTTAATGAAAAGTCTATAACATACTTTGGTTACAATTTCTCAATGATAGTGTAAAAAACACCCTTTTTACCCTGTCAAAATCAGCTCTGTTTTCAGCAACCGGTTTTAGTCCATGTTCCTTTAAATGCTAATGAACTCTGCTGACCCCGCCCCTCTCTTCCATGGGGTGACGAGCCATTCTCATGATACTGTTTACTTTAGCACATTATTAGGAAAGGCGATTTGCAAAGATTCATAAAAGAAGCTTATACTCACTTCTTCTGTAGGTGAGGCTGGATCACGAATGATTTGTGCGAACATAAACGCATTTAGGTAGATCGGAGCGCATTCCCATCAAAAACAAAGGCAATCCACTGCGTCTTCAGCGGCTCAGATGTCGGGAGTAAATGACGACTGCTATGTTCATTATTACATTCAACAACAGAACACCTCAATCGCTTAGGAGACATTCTTGTCTACATCTGCTCCAGCGTCGAAACAATGGAGGGCTGATGACAGCTCACTCAGGGCGGGTCTAAGGTAAAACGCCAGTGTCAATTAACAATCGTGGGAGGGGACTGTCCCCTGAGATCGGCTCAATTTGAGAAAGGGGAAATGATTTAACGAGACTAAAAAAAAACACTGGGTGGATTTTTATCATTATAGGGTGGTTGTGTACACACACTGCCAACACACATTTCAGTTCAAACAACTTGTAAAAGTGCATGTCGCATCCAATGACCCCTTTAAGAAAAAAAAACATTTTGGGGTATTTCTTTAATCTACAAACTGCTCTCAAAAGCTACAATTTCTCCAGTTACTCAGCTGTTTCAGAGTGGTTTTGGACAGTTTTCCCTCCACACCACCTCCCTCACCGGCCACACAAAGCTCCTCTGTATACACATGCATATCCAACAGCTGAGGAAGCTTTTCCACTGAATATTTTCTCTCAGACACAAATGTCTGTCATTCAGCACAAGCCAGACTTGACTTTGAAACAGGGCTCAAGATTTCTTTCACACATAAGCATGGAGTCGATGTTCACAGGTAAATTACAGTCATACAAAGCCAATATGATGTCATTGTCTTGAAAAGATCCTGTTCCTCAAGCCCCATGAGGGACGCCGAATGATTCACTAGGGAAATCCACTCAGGTTTTCCAAAAGATCAAGTGTTTCCGACATAAAACCTCCCACAAAATTGGTGTGGCAGCCACAACTCTTAATAAAAAGACAGTGGAATAAGTTGTGTGTATTACTGCAGCCAGTTAACACAAACGTTCACCGATTACAGACAATTAGCGGCCACTCGGCACGCAAGTGAAGCAGTCAGTAAAAGACCAAGTTTGACAGGAAATAACTGTTTGAAATTTGCATACCTAAAACTGTGTGCCACATCAAAATTTTATCTACAAATTCCTTTGCAATACAAAAATATACATCTTTACTCTTAAAAATAGTGTGTTGGAAAGAGAAACACTGGTAATATATCCCCAGAGATGCACTGCAAATGTTGTTCATACTTTCAGAACAAGGTCATGTTATGTGCAGCTTTTACAACGGCTCTTTTTACAGCCCCAGTCTTACCGTTTGGCAGGCAGTGACGGCCGTTGCCGTAGAATCCTGAGTTGCAGTGACAGCAGAAGCCAGTGGAATAGTCTGTGCAGTGTGCGTTCTGACTGCACTGCTGCTGGAAGCGCTCACATGTCTCTTTATTATCGGTTGAGTAATGGATCACTGCAGGAGAGAGCGGAAAGAGAGACAAATTGCTCTTAAATAGGCTAGTAAAGTCAAACTCAGTCATAAGTCATAGGTTAACTTCTAGTACACAATCTTGAGTTCTCTCTGGATTGTTTAATAGATAAAACTGAATAATAGGAAGTCACAATACTGAGTCAAATAATATATGAATCAAATTAATTGTGCATTAAAAAAATGGCAGACTTATAATAATAATACTTGCATGCATGCCCATGTATGGGAATTTGAAAGTTTTTGTATTTAACTGAAATTCTTTTTAGCCATTAATGGTGTTTTGGAGAGAAGAGAAAAAAGAAATGAATTTTGTATAAAATTTTGTTGGTGTAAATGCTCAGCAAATTATGTGTCCATTTGCAAATATTAAAGTATATTTTAATTTGCAAAGCTAAAAGTGGTCTTAAGTGACAAAAATGTATGTAATATTATTCAGTGTATAATAATTATGGATATACTACTTGATAATTGCTAACAGTGTTATTTCAGTATTACTTATATACTATTATTAATATTTTGAGTTATCATTTTTAATTTTTTAACAGTTTTTTTATTTTGAAACTGTACTCGTTTTTAAGTTTTATTAATTTTATGTTGTCATTTTTTCTATTTCGTTTTTTATTATTATTATAAATAATATTTTGAATTATGATTTTTATTTTTACTTCTGTTTTTTTTACCATTTTTATTTTTACAGTACAATTTTTAAGTATTTTTATTTGTATGTTTTGCCATTTGTTTAGTTTTTTCTTTCTATTTAGCTTTCTTTTTTTTTTTCATTTTTCATGTTCCATTTTTTTATTTTTTTTTTTGCGCAAGTTTCTCATGTAATATTTATATTTTGTTTTATTTAGGTTTATTTCAATTATAGAAAATGCAAAACACTGGTATCTAAACACACTAAGTAACATAGATTAGAAATAAGCAAACGATGGCAGATGGCAACAGTTGCTAAAGTTCGATTGGTCAGTAACATTTTTAGGGTGGTGCTTAGCAAAGGTTCATTCGATATATTTCAGTATTGGTTATGGATCACAATCATTCAACTCTCACCTCCAGAGTCAAAATCCACTTTCTCCTCAACACTGAACACTTGACCACCAGAAGGTGGGACATCCTTCACACGGTTTGGGTACACCTGCAGAATTGCGTGCTTTGGTAATGGCTGCTGGGGCTGGGTCACATCCTCCGGGAGAAGATTATGGGGATCCGGCTGAGGAAAATCGCCTGGACCAGACTCTGAGGGCTGAGGGGGAGACTGACCAAGGGGCACCTCCTGGTTGAGACGCTCCAGTATTGAGGAGTCTTGCTCTGGCTCAAGAAACTCCGTTGTGGTGGGATCTTGGAAGTCAGGATCGATAGGATCATACTCTTCCTCATCTGTTTCTGTGTAGTCTTCATCAGGGAGCACAGCATCCAGGACTGGGGGAGCTTTGGTGAAAAAAGGCTCATGCTGTGCAGGAACGACATTCTGGAAGGAATATCTGTTTCCAATGTGGAAGAGCCAAACTCCACGCTCTCCTATGTTTCCTTTTCTGAAGGGAGTAATAATATTACATTATAATATTATAATTTTAATCATGGCAATTAAAATTTAGTTTAAAATGAATCAAAGAAAAATCTTTAAATTACTGCTTTTATTTTATTATATAAATAAAATAAAATATTAAAATAAAATACAAACAAATATCTATTATAATATAATATAATATCTAAATTTACAATATAATATAAAATATGTAATATTATTAATATAAATTAATAAATGTATATCAAATAAACATTTAATGTTCTGTTTTTCTGTGTTCATACACTATTGTAAGATTTTATTGTTTTTGTTTTCTTCAGCAAGGATGCATTAAATTGGTTAAAAGTGACAGTAAAGATACTTATAAAGTTACAAAAGACTTCAAATAAATGTTTTTTTTTTCAACTTTCTATTCATTAAAGAATCTTGAACAAAAATGTATCATGGTTTTTACTAAATTCAGCACAACTGTTTGTAATATTCATAATATAATTCAGCATCAAATCAGTATCTTAGAATGATTTCTAAAGGTAAAAGTAATGACTGCTGATAATTCAGCTTTGCCACCACATTAATAAATTACATCTTAAAATATTAAAGTAGAAAACAGTAAAGTACAATTTAACATTGTAAAAACGCTTCAGTTTTTTTGTTTTTTGTTCTTTGTCCTTGGGGAGCACGGTACGGTAGTGTATAAATACAATGTTTATGTTAAGTTTTTTTAGTGCTGTCAAACGATTAATCGCGATTAATCGCATCCCAAATAAAAGTTTTTGTTTACATAATATATGTATGTGTGCTGTGTATATTTATTATGTATATATAAATACACACACATGCATGTATATATTTCAGAAAAATATGTTATGTTTATATATTAAATATATTTATTTATAATATAAATTATATGAATATAAATATAGACATGTAAACACGTAAATATTTTCAAAATATATACTGTATGTGTGTGTATTTATATATACATAATAAATATATACAGAACACACACATATTTTGCAAACAAAAAGTGTTATTTTGGATGCGAATAATCGCGATTAATCGTTTGACAGCACTAATTTTTATTTATGAAAAACACAAATTAATAACATTTAACAACAATTTTTTGTTTATTTCTGAGTAATTTTCTGTATTATTTTCAAAAGAAAAAGTTATTTTATTTTAACAAAGCCCCATTTTAAAATAGTAATTCCTCTGATGCTTACTGGTAAAGGTTTTTGACGGACTGCTCATCACTGGTGACGCTGTAGTATGGCCCCTCTGTCCGGGAAAAGAAGAGGAAGGACAGCTCTCCTCTGGTGAAGCCCACACGAGCTGGAAGCTCAATTTCGACATAGTAAGATTCCTTGGGCCGTGTCCCAAAAAACTGCAGGCCATCCTCAGGGTATAGGAAGAGTGCATAAGTATCCTTCTCATTGTACGCAAGCACCACTTGGAATGTGTTTACCTTGAAGAGAGAAGACCATTACTCCAGAATCTGTGCAGCACTTTTGAAGGTAATAAAACTTTCAAAACATATCACCTGTAAATATTCCACTATATACTGTAAATCTATCTAAAATAGTTTACTTAACTTCCTTCTCCTTACTTTTGGGCAAAGTGGTCTCTAAAAGAGATTTGTTTTCTGTGTATCTTAATCAGCACTGAAA
This sequence comes from Sinocyclocheilus rhinocerous, assembly GCF_001515625.1. Classification (NCBI taxonomy): domain Eukaryota; kingdom Metazoa; phylum Chordata; class Actinopteri; order Cypriniformes; family Cyprinidae; genus Sinocyclocheilus; species Sinocyclocheilus rhinocerous. The sequence continues at coordinate 25,240 of NW_015627233.1, forward strand.
ACCTCTACCATCTAGAGCTTCAGCTGAAATCCAAATATGGTGTTTCTAAAAACTTCACTGATTTTACAAGTCTAGTACCCACCATATGTGCCTCAGTACTGTCTCTTGCCCCCTTTTGTTGTTTTTCACACCTAGTTTTACTGCATTTAACAGATCACTAAAAACATTGTAGGAGCCTATAGTGTCACCCCTTGGCCATGTCAAGTTATTTTAGTATTACTTATGTTATTTTAGTATATAGCCTACTCTTACATAGTATTATATACTATTATAGTATTTACAGTTTTTATTAGTATTCTGAATTAGCTTTAAAGGGGTCATATGATGCTGCTAAAAAGAACATTATTTTGTGTATTTGGTGTAATGAAATGTGTTTATGCGGTTTAAAGTTAAAAAAACACATTATTTTCCACATACTGTACATTATTGTTTCTCCTCTATGCCCCGCCTTTAATTGAAATCGCATCATATGACCCCTTTAAATTCTTATTCTCTATTAACAATTTATTAACAATGCAGATTTATTTTCACAGCCTTCTTTGATCATATTTACCAAGGGTGCCAATAATTCTGACCACGACTGTATATATGTGTGTGTGTGTGTGTGTGTGTGTGTGTTTTCATATGAATTATAGCTTAAGTCATTTTGTTATGCTTTTGTCATTTCTATTAGTTTTATTTATATTTATATATTTATACTTAGCTTTCATTTATTTTTATTTCAGTTTTAATTTTAGTAATTTTAGCACTTCACCTTAAACATGTTTTATTTTAGGTAGTTGCTAATGAAACATTAGTAATTTTTTCATCTATTTTTATTTAATTTTATTTCAGCTGTTTGCAACCCATTTTACATCGTAATGTAACGTAATTTAACATATTTCCAAGTGAAATACGATATATAATAAGGAGGCTTGGTGCATTTGCTGCAAAAATGGGGAAAGTTGCGTTACATTTTGCATTACATTTTGATTAAAAATGAACATTTTTTCATTCTAAATAACTACATATTAATGATGTACTGTTCCCCAACAAGACAATAAATGTCTATTATGACTATAAACTGGGTCTATTTGGATTTCATGTTGATTTAAAGGGATAGTACACCCAAAAATGAAACTTCATCACTCATGCTCATGTTGTTCCACACTTGTATGACGTTCTTTCTTTTGTGGAACATAAAAGAAGATATTCTGAAGAATGTTGGTAATCAAACAGTTTTAATTTGTTCCATTTGACTTAAGATTGACCACTGTATGGACAAAAAGTCAATGGGAACCGAAACTGTTTGGGTACCCACATTCTTCAAAATATCTTATTTTGTGTTTCGTAGAAAAATAAACTCATACAGGTTTGAGGGTGAATAAATTATGACAAAATTTTCATTTTTGGGTGGACTATCCCTTTAAGTAAGCTTTTCTAGCAAGACATCCTAATGACGTTTCAATACAGATATTAAGAAGCCCTTCCCCCTTTCCAGTCTCTCGCATACACACACAGAGGATGTGTGTGAAATTCCTCTCCTGTGTTTAGTAATCCAAGCTGTCCCCGAGTGGAGCCATCACCTCCACAAAACAACCCCCCAATTCCAGAGAGACAATGCTGCATCTGGCTTTCAGAGAGCCTCGGGTTGCCTCATTCCCCAGCATGCATCCCTCCTGAATCCCCTCACCCAACCCTGCTGCCTTCAGCTTCAAGCTCCTAATTGCAGGACCACACTGCCTCGAAGCAGTGCAGAAACACACCCATAAACAAAATTGTTTAAAGATGTTATAGTACCAAAAGAGGAATTAGGACCCCACAATGAAGGGGTCTATGGACTTGAGATGGTACTACATCAATACTATTATTATTATATAGCCTACAGTATACTACTTTTCTGTAATTGTATTGTAATAGTACTGTATTATACTATTACAATACAATTACAGTAATCATCACCATCACAACAATACTATCAACATTATTACAGTATTTTTTTCTTCATAACATCTTGATAATGTATATTTTAGATTATATATAAACTAAGTTTACAATAATTAAGCTTTTGAAAGAATTGTCACATGATCCTTCAGAAATCATTCTAATATGCTAATTTGGTGCTCACTTATTAATAATGGTTCATATTATTATCCACATTAAAAACTGCTTTTTGCTGCTTGATATTTTTTGAAAACCATAATATAATTTTCTTTCAGGATTCTTTGATGAATATAAAGTTCAAAAGAACAGAATTTTTCCTAATCTTATAAATGTCTTTACTGTCACTTTTGATCAATTTAATGCATCCTTGCCTATCAAAATAATTAATTTTAACATTTTATACTAAGTTTTTAAATAGTGGTGAATCACAGTTTCCTCAAAAATTTTAAGCTTAAATATTACGTTTTCAACATTACTTAACAATAATTCACACTATTACTGTTTTACTGTATTTTTGATCAAATAAATGCAGCCTTGGCAGCCTTTAAAAACATTAAAGAATCCTAATCATTCCAAACTTTTGGCCTGTTTATTTTGATTAATTTCTTTCCTTTTTTATTTTTATTATTCTATTGTACAATTCCTTCTATCTTTTATCTCATAACTTGTTTTGTGCATGATTCTTCGGCAATACTGTATGTAAATAGAATTGTGCCAATAAAGTACTTTAAATGAAAAAAGAAATTGAATACTTTAAAACTGAATCGGTACTATGTGTCCTCCATTCACAAAGTATCACCTCCATAAGCTCCTATTTCTTCAATCCATGAGACGTCTGCAGACAGACAGACATGTGGTGGACTGCAGGAGACACAAGACTAGATAAAGTGGTTTAAATCCTAAAGGCAAACATAAGATATCATCTAGAGATTTCACCATTTAGACCCCCTGAGCTTCAGCAAACTCTCTGTGGAGAGACGTAGTAAATCAACTCAAGGATGTGCTTTCTTCAAACAAGCCCTTTGGCCTAAAGCTCTTCTATTGCAATCAAGTCAAATTTAGTAAGCAAACATTGCTTAAGATAGCAAACAGTTCTGAAAGCATGCAACCCTTTAGTCAAGAAAGATGACTGCGGTTTGACTTTCCACCCAGTAACCCTGCATTAGCCAAACAGCAGGAGGCCAATAGTATTGAGCTAATTTATCACAAGGATTAAACATCTAAATGGGGAGTATCTATTTTTATGACAGCTTGAATGCCATACTAGTATTTAGTATATTCTTTGTGACATTTAGCTTTGACTGTGATGATATACAGTATATTGTAGCATGTAATACTGTATATACTGTACACTCTAAAAAATGCTGGGTTAAATATAACCCAGCATTTTTTAGAGTGTAATAGTGGCTTTTATTATTTGCATTTAGCATTGTTCTTTCTCTGAAAGTCTATCAGAACATCCACCAGTTGTGAGCCAGTGCCATAGAATAAATTCCTGACAGATAGAGGGAAATTCCTGATAATATTTACTCTGAGAATACAAACATGAACATGGCCTTACGCAACCCAAACAAGAGAAAAAATGCTGCTTCCGGAACCAATGCATAACAAATGATAATACTTTATGAGCAATGCAGCTGTTTCTGCTCAGCTGTCTGGATGAGAGATCCGAATGTGCGCTAGAGGCTTGAAGAATGACCCATTCATTAATGCCCATTAGAATACACCAAAAACATCAGAATTCAGTTCCATCTCAGCTGAAATCACTCCACTTACACACCAACAACTGTAGACCCCTGGAACATCGCTGAACTAATAAACTTAAGTATTCTTTTGTGAAAATATGGTCTGAATGTGAGCTTATAAACAACATAAAACGGGCTTTTGTGCCTATAGATATTTACATCTCACACACATACATGACTGTCTGGAGTCGGAAAGGTTTTTTTAATGATATTTTTTAAAACATTAAGCTCTTATGCTCACCAAGGCTGCATTTATTTAATCAAAAATATAGTAAAAAAGCAGTAATGTAAAACATTGCTAGAATTCAAAATTTAGTGGTTAAAGGGGTCATATGATGCGATTTCAAGTTTTCCTTTCTCTTTGGAGTGTTACAAGCTGTTCGTGAATAGATAAGATCCCTGAAGTTGCAAAGACTAAAGTCTCAAAACCAAAGAGATATTCTCTATCAAAGTTAAGACTCTGCCACACCCCCCTAAAACGGCTCGTTCTAACACACCCCCACATATCTACGTCACTGCGCTTGTCAAAGGAGGGGGCTTTGTAGAAAACGAAGCGTTTGAGAGAGGCGGGGCATAGAGGACCTACAATAATGTACAGTATTTGAAAAATAATGTGTTTTTTGAACATTTAAGCATGTCAACATATTCTGTTACACCAAATACACAAAATAATGATCTTTAAAAAAGCATCATATGACCCCTTTAAAAAACATGGAAACCATGATTTTTTTTAAAAGATTCTTTAATGAATAGAAAGCTCAAAAGAACAGCATGTAATTGAAATAGAAATCTTTCTAACATTTCAAATGTCTTTACTGTCACTTTTTATGATTTAACGTGTCCCTGCTGAATAAAAAAGTATTAATTTCTTTTTTTTTTTTTTTATCTTACTGGCCTCAGACGTTTGAATTGTATTGCATCACAAG
>NW_015627233.1:29928-40386 GCF_001515625.1 Sinocyclocheilus rhinocerous
TTCTTTTTTTTTTTTTTATCTTACTGGCCTCAGACGTCTATGCACTAGTGTTCACTTCACAATTTACCATCAGATTTTGTGTCTAATATTATAAAGCAACTCCAACTGGTGGATCATGACTCATAACAGATTGCAGGGCTATTCTGATGGACATTAGATAAAATCAGTGCTAAATGCAAATAAAATGCAACATATAATTATGTATAATTGGCATAGCAATTAAACTAGGATTGCCATTTAAAAAAAATGTTTAACTAAAAACAATTTTGATTTACTTTGTTATATTTTACTTATTATTAAATATAATCTTTATTTTATTATATTAATAGACAATATTAATAGAAATAAATTTTTTATTTTAGGGCATTTTTGTTTGCACTTGTACAATAAACAATTCAGGTAATGTGCTTGATGTCTTAACAACACGGAATGAAAACCCTATATTGGATTCAAAAAGCCTATCAGACCCCTGAGAAATACTATGGCTTTAATCATTTAAAACCTTCCCAAGCATTTCTGTGGTATGTGAGGTGTTGAGAAGACCTAATCACTGTGGTGACATGGACAATTAGGAGCAATTCAATCCCACCAATTGTTCCTGTGAACGGCAGGTAAAATTAAAAGCTCTGGGATAGATTAGTAGGTAAGTGGGAGACGCTATTGTACGTTCTGACACCCTCTAGGCCTGAGATTAGGACAGACCACAGATGGCCAGCTTTGATAACCCCAGCCTAAAAGGATCTCGGGGAAAGCCAGACCTCCAGGGTCACATTTTAGTACCGCTCTAAGCAGTTCTCTTACCCGATTGGATGGTCTAGAGCTGCGGGTGACCTCCTCATAAGCGGACACATTCTCCCAGGTGGCGATAAAGGCATGGGTTGGGGTGAACGTGGTATCTGGAAAGCCTCTCTTGACATCCGCTTCCGCCCGCTTCAGCACGGTAGGAGACTCCGTCTGCCGGTAGAAGATGGATCCTTTTCCTTTGCTGGTGTCAATGTCAGCCAGGAAGGGGGCGATGACAGGGAAGTCGGTGGGGAAGCCGTCATCTACATACTGCTTCTCCATGGGAAGATCCTGAGTTGAGATGATTCCATTGGTGGCCACCTGCAACGAGACACAAAACAGAACGAGAAATGTCTATAATGATCTAATTTTGGGGTCAAATTCTTAGAATTAGTATAGAATAAAATTACAACTTACAACAATAAGCTCGATTAAGATTTTTGACCACCCTGAATTTAATTCATGATGAAAGAACTCTTACATAAAAAATGTTTAAGAAAACTTTTATATGAAAATAAAAAAATAAGAAGGAATGACAGACATTCGTACATTCTTAACACAAGTTATACAGACATTAAATACAAATTTAATTGCATACAACAAAACAATGACATTTGTTTACAGTTTCATTCATTTTCCCAGAGGAATATGAGATTTCTTAAGGCAAATAAAGGCAAAGCAGCAACAACAACAAAACATTATTAGACGTTTGATGTACTCACATATAAGTTATTGAAGGACGCCTCATAGAAGTACATGGGTTTGGTGAGCGTGATCACTTTAGAGGTCTCATCGTCCCCTTCTTGCAGAGTAACATCGCCGTAAAACATCCCATATGGATAGACGTCATGTCTGTGAATGGCTGTGACATGCTGAACTGTCCATGAAAGTTGTAAAAAGAAGACTGCTATTTTGTCCCAGGTCATTTTAATGAACAGTTGGTACACATGCAGCTTGTATTCATACGGCACACTCAGTTTGAATGAGTTGAGTGGCTGCTGCCGCTGATGTTGGGCTTGAAGCTGGGAAGTTTGTGATCCAGGCATTGAACAGGAGGGACTGTGGGAGGACACGCGGACGTTGATTGGCTGACGGGTGACACACGGGACACCATCTGCATTTCATTACATTTATAAAAGAAGAGGCTTTGGGATGGAAAGATGTCTTAATTTATTGAATGGCTACATTTATTAAGAATTCTATTTAATGAATGCCTTCTTATATAATTCTTATAAAATATATAAATACATTTTCGTGTGTTATATCATTTATATTATATATCAAATATATAATCAAATGTATGTGTTATATTATTTTTTAAGTTTTATTTTATAGAAACGTAGCTATAAAATATCCTTTAATAATCACTTTTCCTGTTTTACCTGACAGTTTGCTGAGTATAGCTTTAAGATTGCTTTAGACTAATCCAATTACTAATCCAATTATTTCTATTCTACTACTATTTTAGATAGTCTTTAATCAATTTAAGAAGTGTAAATACTGGATAACAAATGGATGAGTGTCACGAATCACTTCTGAGGCTCATCAAAGACTCAGTGACCGTGAATATTCACACTGCTCGTTTTTTAGTTCAATTACTATTATGTTCGCATTTGCATTGTGAATACTGCACAATAGGCCTACATACTTTCTTTCCTTTGTGTATGAGGCATATATTGTGTAACTGATTTATTATTTTTGACACATATACACAAACTGTATATATATTTCATATTTTCTTTTATTTCGTGGTTGTTCATTCATCTTGAAAACTACTCACTATCTCTTTCTTGTTTGTGGTGCCATCTAGTGGCCATTCCTATATGAATACTGGACACTGTTGGAATAGGGACATCGAATCTGGAAATTGGGTAACTTAACTAAATAACGTTTGGAGGCCTATGGCACAAATCATAAAGTCTAGAACAAGAGGGTGAGTCTGGTTTCAGCTAGACTATATAAAACAATATAAAACAACTCTTTCTGAGTTGTGCCCTGGCTTAAACTTGTCTCTTATAACAAATTCTTCTGTAAACAATGCATGCAAATTAAGCATTTAATCAGTGTAACTGAATCTGATCTTGAGTGAAGAGAAATGATCACGCATTGGAAACGTACTGTAGAGCACAGGTCAGAGTTTTTAGCCTAAGTCAGACTCAGAACAAAGTTAAATGCAACCATTGAAATGTTGAAAAATGTTTTTATTTATTTATTTATTTTGGTAAGTCAGTCTTTAAAAAAAAGAGTAAAAAATAAATAAATGTAAACATTTAAATAAATAAAAAATAGAACAATAACTTACATTTTATTTCTGAAAGATTTGCTTTGTAAATATTTAATGCTTACTAATTGAAATAATTCATTAGCCTAATACATGCACAAATAAATTAAAACAGTATCCACAGACACTTGTTTAACTACTAACAAAAGATGTTTAGTGTCCAACAGGGCAAAAGGCGCCTAAGGGTGAAAGGCCATTTAGATTTAATCTTCTCTCGGATCACTGAATAACAACAAACACCACCGCAGCACTTTCCTAAACACCTGTTTGTCAAACAGTTCAAGCAATGACAAAAGTTATTTTGGTAAGTCAGTCTTTAAAAAAAAAGAGTAAAAAATAAATAAATGTAAACATTTAAATAAATAAAAATTAGAACAATAACTTACATTTTATTTCTGAAAGATTTGCTTTGTAAATATTTAATACTTACTAATTGAAATAATTAATTAGCCTAATACATGCACAAATAAATTAAAACAGTATCCACGGACACTTGTTTAACTACTAACAAAAGATGTTTAGTGTCCAACAGGGCAAAAGGCGCCTAAGGGTGAAAGGCCATTTAGATTTAATCTTCTCTCGGATCACTGAATAACAACAAACACCACCGCAGCACTTTCCTAAACACCTGTTTGTCAAACAGTTCAAGCAATGACAAAAGATCAAATTTGAGGTCATTTGATTTAATACCCAATAATGTTCAAAAGTCTGGGCTGGTAAGATTTAGCCTACTTGGTCAAAAATACAGCAAAAATGGTAATATTGTAACATCATTACAATTACAAACAACTCTTTTCTATTTTTATATGCCATACAAAATATGCTTGTGATAACAAACCTGAATATTCAGCAGCCATTACTCTAGTCTTCAGTGTCACATGATCCTTTGCTGATTTGGTGCTCAAAAAAACATTTCTTCTTATTATAAGAAAACAGTTTTTTTTAAAAATTCAGGATTTAGAAAGGTCAAAAGAACAGCATGTATTTGAAAAAGAAATCTTTTGTAACATAAATGTATTTACTGTCATTTGTGATCAATTTAATGCATGCTTGTTGAATTAAAGTCAAAATATATATAGATCAGTACCTTATTTGACATATAGAGGGCGCAAGATGAAAACAAATAACACCAAACCTAACTCGTATTAACGGCCGTATAGCTGAATTAGTTCGTAATGGTGTAAAAGTGTGTAAAAGTGTTCCGTTTTTTTGTGTTGCAAATAAAACTTTTGTTATCACTCCTCTACTGCTCAAATGTATTTGTTTTAAGTGACTTGTCTGGTTCATTTATTCATCCTATAATCATAAATTGTACAAAAAGGCTTCCCTGTTTTATGGTTTTGTTAGTGGACGTGTCTTTTGTCTGCTTAACGTAACTGGAATTTGATCGTGTCCTGATGTTGCTGTGATGTTCCTCGATTTCAGTGAATCTGATCCAGACGTTTCAAGTTTCACGACATGTTCATGTTTGGCCTGTCAGTGTGAGCATAACAAGCTATTTGTGCTGTAACCGTTTGGCAACATTCAGTGTATTTACATATGCTTATTAACAGCAGACAATATGGTGCAGCAGGAGAGCTCTACAAATACAGCCATCACTGCAGCAGGCCTAACAGAAGCTTCACAATCAAGGAAAAAAGTGTTACTTGGGTGGAAATATGGCTACATAGTTAATAATATGAACAAAACATTAAAAACAACACAGCAGTATATAGAAGAAAATGTTATTGTAAATGCTGTTTTATCAAATCATAAAACATTGCACAGAAAGGACCACGAAGCCCTAAAGTAAAAAAAAAAAAAAAAAAAAAAGCAAAAAATTCAAGACGCGTAGCAGCATGTTGTTAGCTCAGATAAGTACATTCCCAACCTTAAAGCCATGGAAAATTCTAACATCTTTCAGCATTCACAAACTGTTATAGCAAGAGGAAGTAGGTTTAATTATGTAAATGTAAAGAAAAGATGACCGCAGAAATGATAGCGGGAAAGATGCCAACTGAGCTGTTGGGAATGAAGATAAACTTTCATGGGCCATTTTCAAAAGGTCCTGAAATATAAATCATTCTAATATGCTGATATGGTGCTTAAGAAACATTTATATGATTAACAATGTTGAAAGCAGTTGTGCTGCTAATATTTCAATGGAAACCACTATAACTTTTAGGATTCTTTAATTAAATTTCTTTCAAAAAATGTTATTTGATGAGAACACAAGAGTACAAAATTTTGGACAACAAATACGTTTATTTGATTATTTATTAATTATTTAGTTATTGGTCATTTCAAATCAGAGGCCATTTTAAAGCTCATTCTTTCATAAAGGCAAATTGAATTACTTATATCACATGTAAACTTTAAGAGACTCATTCAAGCTAATTTTTAGTATTATAATAGCTATTTTAATAATATTATTTGTACACACAGCAGCACAGAGCACTTTGGGACCCCAAACAGTCAGGAAATAAAGTTTCGACGGCACATGAGGTTTTAAGGAAGCTCGAATTTCTCATTGCTGTGTCTGGATCAGTGTGTGTGTGTGTGTGTGTGTGTGTGTGTGTGTGTGTGGAGGGTGGGGTCAAGACAATGACGTTGTTTCACCAGTCAACGGCTCATTCAATTGAGGAACTCATGGCTCACACTACATTCTCCCACTGCCTCTTTGCCTTCGAGAGCATGGGGCAGGCAAAGAGGCAAGTCTGTCTGACTCCAGAGGCACTGAAATACTTGTATGGATCTGTTTTTTGGAGCACACCATGCTTACATTGATGAGCTCCATTCCTTTACCTTGGTGAACCATTCTAGACAAGAAACACGGACTAACTAAATGCAGTTTTTCTAATGTAGAGTTTGCTTTCAATCATGCCAACCTAAGCTATAGTTCAAAGAAGCTTGGAGAACTTTGAGAAGAAGTTCCAAGAAGATCTACAACAGGAGTTTCAGCACATCTCTGGCAGTAATGGGCACAGAAAAACAAAACTGTACTGAAAGTCAGAGCGTGGAGCAGAACGGTGGCCCGGCCATCAGCGCGATGATGTTCGCAGCTGGAGTTCTCGGGAACCTGGTTGCGTTGGTTCTCCTGGAGTTCCGCAGGAGGAAAGAGAAGAACCGGCAGCGACAGTCTCTGTTCCATTTGCTGGTGACCACGCTGGTCATAACGGATCTAATGGGAACCTGCTTGATCAGTCCCCTGGTGCAGACTGCATACTTAACCAACACCACACTGGTTGGGCTGAGCGAGACTCGTGCGGTGTGTGAATATTTCGGATTTGCCATGACTTTCTTCAGTCTGGCGACGCTCTCCATCCTCCTCGCCATGGCACTGGAGAGGTGCCTTTCCATCGGGTACCCATACCACTACGGTAGGCACGTCACCAAACGCTGCGGATACATCACCATCCCTTGCATTTATCTAGTCTGCTTTTTATTTTGCTTAATGCCGTTTGCAGGCTTTGGGAAGTATGTGCAATACTGTCCCGGGACGTGGTGTTTTATTGCCATGAATCCAGAGGGGACTGAGGACCGGGCGTATGCCAACGTTTATGCCACTGTGATGCTGCTCATTGTTACAGTTACAGTGGCATGCAACTGCTTTGTAGTTTACCATCTGGTGTTAATGTACCGGAGGCGCAAAATGAACCGAGGATCAGTGCAGACCCGGAGTAAAAGGGACAGGAGGTACTTCTCATGGGCAGAGGAGGTGGAACATCTCATTCTCCTGGTCTTCATGACAGTCATATTTGTCATTTGTTCCCTGCCATTAATGGTAAGACTTACAGTGTATTATTAGGATGAAGAAAAGTGATTTATCGGAAATTCACTAAAATATTGACAAGCCCATGATGCATTTATTGAACCTTGCTAGATGTAATTTCTTTAAAAAAATTAAAAACATATTATTGTTAAAAAAATATTACATAAAAAGGGTTAAAAGATTAAAAAAAACAGATGTTAATATAGATATTAGATATCATTTAACTGCAATAAATTACACTAGAATGATATTTTTTATTTATATATTTATGACCCTGGACCACAAAACCAGTCATAAGAAAAAAAATTAAAAACATATTATTGTTAAAAAAATATTACATAAAAAGGGTTAAAAGATAAAAAAAAACAGATGTTAATATAGATATTAGATATCATTTAACTGCAATAAATTACACTAGAATGATATTTTTTATTTATATATTTATGACCCTGGACCACAAAACCAGTCATAAGAGTCAATTTGAGATTTATACATCATCTGAAAGATGAATAAATAAGCTTTTTATTGATATATGGATATTTTTTAGGATAGGACAATATTTGGCCGAGATGCAACTATTTGAAAATCTGGAATCTTAGAGTGCAAAAAAAGCAATAAATTAATAAAATCACCTTTAAAGTTGTCCAAATTAAGTCCTTAGCAATGCATATTACTAATCAAAAATTAAGTTTTGATATATTTATGGTAGGAAATTTACAAAATATCTTCATGGAACATGATCTTTACTTAATATCCTAATGATTTTTGGCATAAAAGAAAATACAAATACACCTGTGCTACTAAAAACTGGTTTTGTGCTCCAGGGTCACATTTGTAGCTGAAGAATATTTTTTTAACTCAAGAATTTTTCTAAAATATAACTATTGTTTATTTTATCATTTGTTTCTTTTGATTTGAAGTTTTAGAAAAAAGATGCTGTTTGAGCCTGTTAAAAGAACAAGATGTACAACCAGCTGGTTAGGATTGGACAAAGTAAATCAAAAGCAGACAACATCATGGATGCTTGCATGTTATAGTTCATGTCACTGGGCATGGGGATGTTATGGTTTCTAAGTAACCACATGTTTAGTTCATTGTCAGAGAGGAATGGTGATAAAAATGAAGAGGTTTTGACCCGTCTTGGAGAAGCTGGTATTCATGATACCAAATGCCAGAGAACTTTATCAGTGCATGAAAGCTTTTGACACTACAGCTCACTGAGATCTTGTGTTTCTATGGAACAAACCCAAGATCTTGGTGGCACATAACATGCTTCCATAATCATTTCATCTCCCCCAAAGCTTCTGTACCAACAATAACTTCCAGTGTGAGATTTAGATAGCTGCAGTGTATTTTTCTTGGAGTGTATTACATCTTGTGAAAATCAGTTAGACTGGTTGTCACACACAAACACTCTTGGTGCTGGCAGACTGATATTGTTTTATATAGTCTAGCTGAAACCAGACTCAAACACCCCTCACTCACCCTTCAGTGATCTGGAATAATGCTACCCACGTTAATTATTTACAAATGATAATTAACAGTAGGTGAAAGGATATTAAAGTATTACAGTTGCTCCTTATGACGCAGAGCTCATTGCAAACGTATTGCTGATTCACTGGTTTGAATTGAGTTTATCAAGGACAATTGAATTTCAGCATAAATTACAACAAGTAATATAATTTCACATCCCAGCAGCCCTCTGACTAAATTTGTGGGACGGGATAGTAGGTAAATGCAATGATGTACGGCTCCAGTCTGATCAAAAGGTTACGCATAATCAAAATCGTCAGATTTCATAATAATACTCACTTCCTTAAGATTTGATGCTATGTGAGAACTAATGTGAGAATTTTCTTGACAACATTGAAATGATTAGTATTTTTTTAAATGTATATTTGCACTGATTAAAAATAATTTTAAAAAAATTTCAGTATCAGTGTTTAGAAAAAGTTGAAACTTTTTGACTAACTTTCGGTGGTCTCTGCATGTTAAAATCAGATAGGAGAAAATATTTGAACATGCAAAGAATCACATCAGCTTTAAGATTCCAGTTTGATGAAATGCAGTGCATGAGAATTTCGTAATACTTTCATCATACTTGATGGTCTGCAAAAATAGTTTTCCTGACCAAATAAAACTATAAGTCAAAATATAACTTCTTAAGTATATCTGCACTTTTGTTTGATAGAGGAATAAAACAAAACAAAGGCTTTTGTCATAATAGACTATGAGCAGAGGTAAACAAACTTAGGAAAAGAGGAAAATAATATGAATCATTTCTGCTCTGTTATGTGTCTGTTATTTTTATGAGAATAAACTGTGAAATGATCTAAAGTTTTTAAAATGACCTTATGACTCATTGATGGGAAGTCCAAGATGAAGACATCTAGAAAGTGGAGTATATTTCTGCTTCCATGGTTGACAGAAAGCACAAACCCAGACTTTGTCAGACTGTGCCGTGGTTACGTTTGTTTATGTTTTTGAGTTGTTCAATGCACACCCAAAATCATATGTGCCCACATAATTGTCTCATTCAGTTATAGCTGAAATCTTAGTAAAAGCAAAAGCTCCTTAAATTGGAATCAGTGGGGAAAACGACTGATAAGTCTCTTGCTTTTTAAAGTCTTATCTGTAATTTTAGAGTAATAACTCGCTGATGAGAAGTAATGCTATTTGTGCACATTATCTTGTGCGTGAGATGAAACACAGCCATGCTGTCATTAATACTGATAAATAAATGAGCACTGAGTCTTATAGAAGCATGTCAACAACTATAATGGTTTCTCACTTATCCGATTAGATATGATTTGTGGGATGTGGAAAAGGACATGAATTATTAAAATCATAAATGCAAAACTATACTTTGGACCAGACAATGTATACAGAGGCTCCAGATATCTCACCACAATGCTTTCATTACAGTTAGTGCAAGCAGCTGTTACACATGATGATTTTACATGCTGCATCCATCCATCCATCCATCCATCTATCCACCCACCCACACATCCATCCATCCATCCACCGATCGATCCATCCATCCATCCATCCATCCATCCATCCATCCATCCATCCATCCATCCATCCATCCATCCATCCATCCATCCATCCATCCATCCATCCATCCATCCATCCATCCATCCATCCATCCATCCATCCGATTAGATATGATTTGTGGAATGTGGAAAAGGACATGAATTATTAAAATCATAAATGCAAAACTATACTTTGGACCAGACAGTGTATACAGAGGCTCCAGATATCTCACCACAATGCTTTCATTACAGTTAGTGCAAGCAGCTGTTACACATGATGATTTTACATGCTGCATCCATCCATCCATCCATCTATCTATCTATCTATCTATCCATCCATCCATCCATCCACCCACCGATCTATCTATCCATCCATCCATCCATCCATCCATCCATCATCTATCTATCTATCTCATCCATCCATCCATCCATCCATCCATCCATCCATCCATCCATCCATCCATCCATCCATCCATCCATCCATCCATCCATCCATCCATCCATCCATCCATCCATCCATCCATCCATCCATCCATCCATCCATCCATCCATCCATCCATCCATCCATCCATCCATCTATCTATCTATCTATCCATCCATCCATCCAT